>NW_020954751.1:17432586-17466944 GCF_900497805.2 Vombatus ursinus | reverse complement strand
CTGAGGCAGAAGAGGGCAAATGACTGCTCATCACCTGAATTCGGATGTCTTGTAGCGTTATTCTCCTTCATATTGCTGCCATCACCACATATATATTACTATCCTGGTTTCACTTTCTTTACTCAGTATCACTTCACCAGTTTTTCCATGTTACTCTTGAACGCCTCCTATTTTTTTTTAAATAGGCCCATGGTTTCATTTACACAGGGAGCTCCTATGCAGAAACCACCTCTCCCAATGCAGATATACAACCTTTTTGTAACCCACCACCTTAGAGAGCTGCCTGGGGCACTGAAGTCAAGTGATTTGTCAAGGATCACACAGCCAGCATGTATGTGTCCAAGGCTAAACATGTCTCTATGGTACATACGGTTTCTATGGTACGGTAAAAAGAAGAATGGATCTGGAGCCAGATGATCTGCATTCAAATGATTGGTTCATGGGATCATAGCTTCGTAGAGCCAGGGATAGAAGGAACCTCAGAGACCATCCAGTTGAACCCCCTCAATTTACAAATGAGAAATCTGGGGCCCAGGGAAGTTTAGTGACTTGCCCCGATGAAGTCACCCAGGTAGGAGGTATCAGAGGCAGGTTTCCACCTCTACTGTTTCCTACCTTGTGTAACCTCAGTGTCCTCATTGGAAAAAATGAAAGGGCTAAATTAGATAACTCTGAAGGTCCCTTCCAGTTCTAAATCTATGATTCTATCATCTTTGGTCAAGGTATCTGCCCTCTTTGAGTCTTGGTTTTATCAGCTCTAAAATGAGTTTTAGACTTGGCCATTCAGGTCTAACATTATAGGATTCTATGTCCCTGGGGGACTGTGCCAATAAAGAAAAAATAAAAACAAAAACATTTCAAGCTGTTGAGGGATAAAAAAAATAGAAAGAGAAAAAAGAAGAAAGCTATAAATGAGAAATAAAAAGGAGAAGTTGGGGAGGAGAATCAATCAGCACATTTATTAAATACCTACTATGTGCCAGGCACTTTGCTAGGCACTGGGAATACAAAGGGCAATATGGAAAAGTCCTTGCCCTCAAGGCTTTTACATTCTATAGGGGGAGACAATAGGTACATTTACAATTTTATATAAAATATAGATCAAATAAATCCGAGGTGATAGGAGTTGAGGATAGGCACTAACAAGGAGAGGAAATGGAAAGGCTTCAGATAGAAGATGGCTCATGAATTGTGTTTTGAAGAAAATAAGAGATTCAAAAACGGTGAGAAGAAAATCCATTCCAGGCATGGAAGACGCTTAACACAATGGCATGGAGACAAGACGTGCAGTACTGAATGTGAGAAACAACAAGACCAGTTTGGCTAGATTGCAGAGTATGTAAAGGGAAGTTATGTAAAAACCAAGTTGGAAAGGTAGATTGGGGCCAGATTGCGGAGGGCTTTAAATGCCAAACACCAGAGTGTGTGTTTGATCCTAGAGGCAATAGGGAAATGTTGGATTTTCTTAAGGAGGGGGGAAGGATGATATAGTCATATGGTCATAGGGCTTTAGAAGATCTCTTTGGCAACGTGTGGAAAGTGGATTGGAATGGGGAAAGACCTGAGGAACAACAAATGGGAGGCCATGGCCACAGTTCGAGCATGAAGTGATGAAGCCCTCAATGAGAGGTAGCTCCGTAGCACAATGGATAGCATACTAGACTTGGAGACAGAAAGACCTGAGCCTTTTAGCCTCTCTCAGTCTCAGTTTCTTCATCTATAAAATAGGGATAATAATAATACCTACTTCATAGTTTGTTGTGAGGATGAAATGAGACAACATACCCAAAGCGCTATGTGAACACTTTAATTAAAAGCTATGATTAGGATAGTGGAAAGGGAGGAAAAGTGGGGAAAAGAAGGTAAGAGAACATAACATATTAATATAGCATGTTAAGGATCACAAAGAGCTTTTATCACAAGAGATCTATGCAGTAAGTATTGAGGGTGCAGTTATTCTCAATAAACAGATGCAGAAACATATTCAGAGAATTCAAGTGACTTGCCCAGGATTTCATGGCTAACCAACATTCAGACCCAGGCCTCCTGACTCCAAAAAAAAAGGAGGAAAAGGGGAAGAAGGAAAGAAGGGAAGTTAAAAAGAGGGAGCAAAGAGCCTGTATAATCCTTAAACAGCCACTGAAAGAAATAAAAAGTTAGCAGGGATTGATTTAATCCCAGGCTTTGCCAACTTGCTTTTGCCAAGGGGGCTAATTCAACACACATGACTATTCGTGCTGCACTTGTAATTCAGGGCTCTGAGCTGAGCAGCACAATTCCAAAACGACAAACTAAGCGTTGGGTTTCCTGACCTGGAAATCATACTAACACACTCCATGTGCTGTAAGCAAATCACAAAACAGAAATGACTAAGGAAATGGTTACTACTCTCGAGGGGCATTCCCCTGGGAGTAGCTGGTCACATTATACCATTGACCCCATGGGTTAGGAAGTCCATTTTAAAGGGCAGCTAGGTGGCATAGTGGATAGAGCTCTGGCCTTGGGGTCAGAAGGACCTGAGTTCAAATCTGACCTCAGACACATGACACTTATTAGCTGTGTGATCCTGGGCAAGTCACTTAACCCCAATTGCCTCGCCCCCCACCAAAAAAAGCCCATTTTAAGTGGGCAAGAATCATACTCAATCACACAGCTCCTCTTACTTCTGAAGACAAATTCCCTTGTAGTGTTGGTCCTTGGTGCACCCAGCCCCTTATAAGTAATCCTATTTTTAATGAGTTCACTGAAAGAAATGGGGGGGGGGGATAAATTTTCTAAGAATTTAGAGTTGTCCAAAGCGAAATGGACTGCCTTAGGAGGTAATGAGTTCCCTACTAATGCAAATCTTTCATCAAAGGCTGGATGACCATTTAATTGGGGTATCGTGGAAGGGACTTCTGTTCAGTTACAGGTTGAACTAGATGAATCTTGAAGTCTCTTTCCTCTCTGAAATTCTATGATCTCCCTGTTGATGGAAGGTATGTAACTCGCTTGGCTCATGCCTACATTTTGAAAGGTAAGACTCCCCGCTCTGCCTGTGTCCCCATCTGACACGGATCAAGGATACAGAATCGGCTGACAGGGCTGTGCTGGTCCCTCTTGAGTGAAGTCATGGCTAAAATAGAACTCCTGACATGGATGGACAGAAATACTCACTTCCTTGAGGATTCCTCTCCCAAACACGGAAAGGGAAAACGAAATATTCCTGTACATTTGTACAGAAGTTTTCTCCAAGGAATCAACATGGGCTGGAGAGGAGCCTAGATTCTATGACCCCTCCCAAGTCAGCAGTTAGATCTGGAAAGCCAAGGCCTGCATTGCAGTGAAAACAGGATATAAGAATATGATATAATACACATGCATGATACAGATGCAGTGTAGTGTGGTGGTTAGAACAGAGAGTAGGAATTTAAAGACCTGATAGTGCCTGGAAGAGAGTAAGAGTTTAATAAATGTTTATATACTAACCCTACTCCCTAAGTGGCTCAAATACCTCCCTCTCTTGCTTCCTCCCTTCTTCTCTTCCTTTCTTCCTCTGTTCTTTATTACCTTGTCAGGTGCTGGGACTTTCATGTTAGAAAGAATTCTCACCCATATGTAGAGTTGATTTTCTTTTTTTGATTTGTACACTCCTATTCTGTTGATTAGAAATATTCCAAATTTTATTTTTTTGTAAATCAAAATAATTGATTTACAAAGAATCAACTTGGGTTCTAGATATGGTTCTGCTATGTGACCTTCAGCAATACATCCCCTCACTGGCCTTCAGCTTTCTTACCTATCTAGTAAGGATGTTGCAGGAGATGGTCTCTAGGTCTCTTCCAACTATGAAATTCTATATAATCTATACTATGGTGAATCAAAGAGTACTGAATTTTGAGTCAGAGGAACTGGGTTCCAGTCCTGACTCTCCTCATCACAGTTCCTCTGACTCAAAATCTCTAGAACAGATCCGTGGTTTCTTTATAATAGGGAACTCCCAATGAAAAAATTCCTGCAATTTATAGTCTTACACCACTCTAGATCACTGAGAAGTGCTTAGGCTCACAAAGCCAGCCTGCACTGAAGACAGGACTTGAACCCAGGTCTTCCTGGCTCCAAGGCCAGCTCTTTATCCACCACTATGCCATATTTTCTTTCAATGTCTCCAGGCCTCTGAAAAATGTGGGGTGTTGGAACAAGTGATCTCTAAAATCCCTTCCAACCCCCCAAAACTGGCTCTTTGATCTTTGACGACAGAACCCAAATCCAACCAGCCCTTCAAGACCCAACTCAAGCCCTACCTTCTCCAAGCCTGTCCTGCAGACTCTTGTTCCAAATGAACCTCCTCCTCCCCTAAACTCACAATACCTCTCTCTCTCTCTCTCTCTGGTTCTTTGTATACTGGGAAGAGACCAGAAGTGGGATTCAAAGGACTTGGACTCCAGATCTGACTCCAAAGCTGGCTCCAAAGCTTCTTAGGTGTGAGACTGGGTAAGTAACTGAGCCTTCCTAGTTTCTTCATCAGGGAAATGGGGATGATAATATGTAAATTACCTATATCACAGGGTTGTGCCAAGGAAAGAAAGCCCTTTACAACCTTAAAAGTCTTTAGAATTTTAAAGCTTCTGCCTTTGCATTTCTAGAAGATCATTCAATATTTCCTTTTGATCCTCCTAATTTCAGTCAGGATCTGAAGTTGAAGGCTATCCCCATGACAACACGGCTTTTTGTTTGAAACAACAAAAACCCATGTTTGATTTTCTTTCTTCAAAAGCTAAAATATTAATCTAACTTCTACCAAATTGGGGGACTTGATCCTAGGAAATTTGTTGGGGAAAGAGAACTGCATTTGGAGTCAGGGGCTCGGGGTTTGAATCCCAACTCTGTCATTTATTATTTGTGTGACCTTGGGAAAGTGACTTAACTTTTGTGGGCCTACATTAAGTCATCTGTGAAATGAGAGGACAAAACCAGAATCCTCCTACCTCCAGATGTCAGAACTCATGGCTTACAGGTTCATACTCAGGGGTACCAAAGAAAGGGTGCTGAAATAGACTGGGGGCAGGGAGGTGGGGTGGGGGTGGGAGGAGTTGACAGTTTTCCCATGGAATAGGTGATAGCTGTTATGACACCTCTCCATGCCATGAAATCATCTCACCTCTTCACTTTCTCCCTCAAATTTTCCTTTTTGTAACTCATTTCTACTCACTATACTATGAACTTTTCCTCCCACACATCCTCCCCGCTGTCATAGTGTTGTTATTAAAGCAACCTCCAAAGCAAATGTTTCATGCCTTTCCTGTCTGCTTACACAAGGCCCTACCCCAAGGACTTCAAAGCCCCTGATCTTCCGTAAAGGGTGCTATATTCAGTTTAAACTACTTTTTTTTGGGGGGGGGGCATAGAGGCAATGGGGATTAAGTGACTTGCCCCAGGTAGTAAGTGTCTGAGGCTAGATTTGAACTCAGTTTCTTCTGACTCCAGGGGTAGTTGCTCTATCAACTGGGTAACCTAACTGCCCCCTAGATTCAGTTTAAAGAAGAAGAATGCCTCTCATGCTGGGTCTTTGCAGCACCTTTGGGGATACGTATACATGTTCCCTGGGCAACACAAAATAGATAGTAAATGGAAGGTGTCACAGTCTGGGAGTCAGGAGACCTGAGTTTGAATCCCAGCTCTGATACTTTCTACCTCTTTGATTTGGACAAGTTCCTGTCTTCTCTTTCTCCTCCTCTTTAAAATGAGGGGATTGTACTAGAAATTATCTTGGAAGCCTCTTCCAACTCAAGAAAGTCGACAATCCTGTTTTATGACCTTGGTTGTAGTCCCAGCTCCACGACTAACAGTGGGATTCCAGATGAGTCACTGACACTCCCCTCTCTGGATCCAGGGTTCTCTTCTGTTAAATGAAGGACTCATTGTACATGAACTCTAAGGTCGACTTTTGCACATTCTGTGATTCTATCTCCCCCAGAGAAGATGTTGGAGGGGAAACCTCCCCACATTAAGCTTTCTCTCAAACCAAAGAAAGAGATTTAGAAAAAGGGGAGGGGGAGGGGAAGAGACTAGAACAAAGGGGGAAAGGACAGTAAGGAACAAGAGAAGAGAGGGGGAACAGAGAGAGGAAAACAGTGAAAAGGAAGGAAGGAAGGAAGGAATTATTAAATGCTCGTTATGTACCAAGCATTGTATTAGGCCTTTGGGATAATCATAGAGACATGACAGATGGCAAGGCCTGATGTTCCTCCATCTAATCAGAAGGGATAGATTTATTGACTTCCATGTCATCCAAGCCCCATGAGCAGTCAAGCAATCTGGATATGGTCTGAGTGACCCAGGGCTGGAGGAAGAAGCTAGTGGGGTAAGGAAGAAAAAAGGGAATGGAAGACAAGAAAGAGGAGAAAGAGAAAAGAGAGGGGGAGAGGAGAAATAAATTCAGCTGGTTTCATACAAAGACATGGCTTTTGTTACTGAGAAGAAGAAAAACAATGTTCTCACTTAGTTTAGCAGTTAGGCTTGCTACTCTCCAGTTACTAAAACAATGCGCTCTCTATTTGATCTATCAATCTGGTTGGTTTTCTCATGTTCCTGACTACTTGGAGTTCAAATGTCAGTGGAGATGAGTTAAGGAGGGGATTTTCCCAGCCTATAGACAGGTTCAGGTTCACCAGCAGTGTTCCTTGCACAGAGATAACTTTTTATTTTATTAAACAGCGGTGGAGTGGAAGGGGGTGGGGAGCAGAGGGTGAACTGGCCGGGAAGTTGAGGTCAGGACCGCCCAAAAGGCAAGGCAGGAAGATTTACCAGTTTTAAATCTGATTCTGTCATCCTTGGACAAAGGGTTTCCCCTGTTAATCCCAGTTTTGAATTTTCCCAGGCACAGACAGGTTGAAAATGGATTTCTCATCCAAGCAGAAAACTCACATAAAGACAGATGGACACAATACGGGAAGACAATCACAGAGCACCTCTGCAAGGAGTGGCCCAGAAGTTTTACTGTGCCCTGGTAGCCTAGAGACCTAGGTGTTGGGGCAGGGGGGATTTTCCTCCCCTATCTAAGAGATGAGGTTGACATTGAGGTTGAGAGACATGACAGGTAAGACAGACAACATGAGGTTGACAAACAGGTGAGATTGGACATTACATGATAACAGACATGGCATTGTACCATGGATTCTAACTCCAGAGATCCCACTTCATATTTCCATGAAATCTTCTTCAAGAAGCCATCCTTGATCCCCTGACTTTCTACTTGCCTCCCCCTAAAAAATTACTTTGCATCTATCTTGCATTGACTTATTTGTTTCTCCCCAATAGAAGGTAAGCTTCCTGAGGGCAGGAACAGTTTCACCTTTGTCTTTATGTCCCCAGAATCTAGCATAGTGCCTGGGTTATACTAAGTATTTAATAAATGTTTGTTGAATAAATGAATCAGGAAATCAAGAGGATACCTACTGGGGCCAGTAAGGAGACTTTCCAGGTTGAAGTAAGGGGTAATGGGGAAGAGTACCAAGAAATTATGTTGAAGTCATCCACATTAGAGAGGGAAAGTATATATAATGAAGGCTCTAAGATGCTAGGTTGAGGTATTTCAACTGGATACCACAGATGGTCAGAAGCTATTGTATATTTTTTAATAGTGTAGTGACATGATGGCACCTAGCTATAAGATTCAGGATAGAATCATGAGGTTCACTATTTATCAAACATCCATCTCCAAAGCTGTTGACTTTAAAACAAAGTTTCTTTTCTCCTGAAGTAGGCAGGAAGTGGGTATTTTTTTACCCCCATTTTGAGGAGAAAGAAGCCACAGGTAAGCTAACATTAAGTGTCTTGCCTAAGTACTTGAGTTGTGAAATCTGGAATCCAAACTCAGGTCTCTCCCTTATGACACAAGAGTACAAGACCCCTAAAGTCTTCAGGGACCCAGGCTAATTTAGTCAGATGATAACAACAACTCACTTCATGGTTCTACGGTGTTTACCAGTTTACAAGTCATTTTGACATGTACCATCACATCTGATCCTGACAACAACCCAGTAAGGGAAGCAGTGCTGGTATTTTTATCCTCCACAAATGAGCGAAATGAAGCCCAGAGAAATTGGTTTGCTTAAGGTCACACTGCAGTTTAGTGGCAGAGTCAGTCCTGATTTCTAGTTCACATTGTCTCTAGCTCATGTTCTTTCCACGTCTATCTTTTTGGGCCTCTCTGTAATGAATGAAGCTTTATTCATTACAGAGAGGCCCAAAAAGACAGATGAGCTCCTGGCAGTTCTGATGCATCCTACAATGGAAGCCTGATGTTATGCACAAGAAAAGAGGATAAGGAAATAATGACATAAAGTTTACTTGCTAAAGTTACAACACCAGTTACATCACAGAGTTATTTGTTAAGTTGTACAGTGTATTCTAAAAACACTGCCTTTGGCCTATTGCCCCTACCACGTGTCCCTGAACTGTGATCACTTAAGCTGTATTAGTTCTGGACAGCACCTGAACAGGACAGTGGAGAAATCCTCCCACGGATATCTGGCTGATTCAGGATACAGAACTGGTGATTCCTAAACCAATGGACCAAAACAGAATAATAAAATACAGAAATGGTCAACAGGGATTGTAGGAAAAAAGTCACATTAATAGAGTGTTAGTAGACCTGTGGATCTTTCCACCCATCCTGAGAGATAAATGGAATTATGTGAGAAAAATAATTAAATGATCATAAACTTTGGCTCCAGAAATCCCTCTATGGGACATTTACCCCCAAAGAGCTCAGTGATAAAAGGAAATGCTTCATTTGTACCAAAGTATTTATAACAGCCTCTGTGATAGCAAAAACCTCAAAACAAAGTGAGTGGATGTCCATCAATTTCCATCAAAGGCACTTACCACCATTCTTCCAGTCACCCAAGTGTACAACCTAGAAGTCATCTTGACTCCTCCCTCTCACTCACCCCACGTGTCCAATTGGCTACCACATTTAAAGGATTCTACTTTCTCCTCCACATTTCTTGCATATGTCCCCTTCTCTCTAATCATACCACAACCACGTTAGTCCAGGCTCTCCTCATCTCTCACTTGGACCATGTCAATACCTTTTCAATTGGATAACAACAATATATCCTCCATACAGCTGTCAAATTGATATTCCTAAAGCACAGGCCTATCCACGTCACTCTCCTGATCAGAAATCTCTTCACAACCTAGCTCCAACCTGTCTTTTCCCTTTAATTATACATGACTACCTTTTTTTGCACACTTTACAGGACAGCCAAACTGGTTTTCATGATGTTCCTTATTCCAGGCATTCCATACCCAATCTCTGTACCTTCATAATAGTTGTTCTCCATGCCTGGCATAAACTCCCTCCCCACTTCTTCCACTTAGAATTCACCTAGTTTTCTTACAATGCAGCTCAAATGCCACCCACTATGGGAAAATTTTCCTAAAATTCCCAGCCACTAGTACCTCTCATATTACTCTGTATGTATTTTGTATTATAATATATTATTATAGATGCATATTCCCATGTTATCGCCTCCAATAGAATGTATGCTCTTTGAGGGGCCATTCATTTTTGTCTTTGGATTCCTAATGCCACTCAGAGTGTCTAGCTCATGGATAGTGCTTAATAAATGTTTATTTGTTGACAGATTGATAGATTGATTGAAATGTTACACAGCTTTGATTCATAAAACATTATTCATCAATCAAATACCAAGAATTTTCTTTTTTAAAATATTTATTATTAATTTTTTTTTGAATTTTTTTATTTCAGATTCCAAATTCTCTCCCTCCTTCTCATCCCTCCCTCACCCGCTGAAAAGGCAAGCAATATGTTATCAATCATACATCTGAAATCATGCAAAATACGTTACCTTATTAGCCATATCACAAAAAAAGGCAAGAAAAATAAAGTGAGAAAACTATGCTTCAATTTGTACTTAGAGTTCATCAGTTCTTTCTCTGGAGATGGATAGCATTTTTCATCATGAGTCTTTAGGAATTGCTTGGATCATTGTATTGATCAGAGTAGCTAAGTTTTTCACCGTTGATCATCATTATGATATTGCTGTTACCGTGTACAATGATCTAACTCTGCTTACTTCACTTTGCATGAATTCATGTGTGTCTTCCCATGTTTGTCACTTCTTTTAACACATCAGTACTGTATCACAATTACGTGTCACAACTTGTTCAACCATTCCCCAATTGACGAGGATCCCTTCAATTTCCAATTCTTTGCCACCACAAAAAGAGCTTCTATAAATAATTTTATACATATAGGGCCTTTTCCTTATTCTTTGATTTCTTTATGGTACAGATTTAGTCGTGGTATTGCTGGATCAAAGGATATGTACAATTTTATAGTCCTTTGGGTATAGTTCCAAATTTTTCTCCAGAATGCCTGGACCACTTCACAACTCCACTGACAGTTCATTAGTGTACCTATTTTCCCTCATCTCTTCTAGCATTTGTCATTGCTGATAGGTGTGAGGTGATACCTTAGAGTTGTTTTATTTGCCTTTCTCTAATCAATAGTGATTTAGATCATTTTTATATGACTATAGATAGTTTTGATTTCTTCCCCTGAAAACCACCTATTCATATTCCTTGACAATTTATCAATTGGTGAATGGCTCTTATTTTATAAATTAGACTCAGTTCCATACACACACACATGCACACACACACACACACACACATACACACACAGAGACATTTTTCATAAAAGAAGTCTTTATCAGAGAGACTTCCTGCAAAAATTTTGATATTACTTCATTGTCTATGATACCTTTTATCAAAATGTAGTTTCCCTGATTACCTCTTTTAATTGGGTCTATTTTTTATTTTGCTTTGTCTGATATCATAATTGGTACCTAAAACATAATAGATTCTGCTCCATCTCCTTATTTTAATTCTGTGTGTCTTTCTGTTTCAACTGTGTCTCTTGTAAACAACATATTGTGAGATTCTGGTTTCTAATGCATTCTGCTATCCCCTTCTGTTTTATAGGTAAGCTCTATTCCATTAAATGTCATTTTTTCCCCTGAAGGATTATACACAATTTTACTGGGTAGGTTATTCTTGGTTGTAATCCTAGCTCCTTTGCCTTTCAGAATATCATATTCTAAGCCCTCTGCTCCTTTAACATAGAAGCCACTAAATCTCGTGTGATCCTCACTATTGCTCCACTATATTTGAATTTTTTTTTCTGGCTGCTTGTGATGTTTTCTCCGTGACCTGGGAACTCTGCAATTTGGCTATAATATTCCTGGGAATTTTCATTTTGGGATCTTTTTCTGGAGGTGATTAATGTATTCTTTTAATTTCTATTTTACTCTCTAGATCTAAGATATCAGGGAAGTTTTCCTTTATAATTCCTTGAAATATAATGTCTAGGCTCTCTTTTTGATCATAGTTTTCAGGTAGTTCAATAACTTTTAAATGCTCTCTCCTCAATCTATTTTCCAGGTCAGTTGTTTTTCTAATGAGATGTTTCACATTTTTTCTATTTTTTTTTCATTCTTTTGACTTTGTTTTATTGTTTCTTGATATCTCATGGAGTCATCATTCCAGTTGCTCAATTCCAATTTTTAAGGAATGGTTTTCTTCAATGAGTTTTTGTACCACTTTTTCCATTTGGCCAATTCTGTTTTTTAAGGAGTTCTTTTCTTCAGTATTTTTTTTTCCTCTTTTACTAAACTTTTAATTCTCTTTTCACATTTTTTATATTATCTTTTCATATTTTTCTTCACTCTCATTTCTTTTTTCAATTTTTCCTCTACTGCTTTTATCTTTTTCTTTAACTCTTCCATGAATTCTTATTGGACTTGTATCCAATTAGCATTTTTCTTTGAGGCTTTGGTTGTAGGGGTTTTCACACTGCTGTCTTCTTCTGACTTTATGTCTTGGTCTTCCCCGCCTCCATAGTAGCTTTTTACAGTCAGGTTCTTTTGTTGTTGCTGTTGTTGTTGTTTGCTCATTTTTCCAGTTTATTTCTTGACTTTGCATTGTATGTTGAAGTTGGGCCATGCACACCTGGGGTGAGGAGAAACTGTCTCAAGTTTCAGAGTTTTTGTGTTGTTGTTTTTAGAACTAGTTCTAGGAGTCTAAAAGTTCTTGGAGTTTCCAAAGTGGTGGCATCTAGAGAGAGGTGTGGTCATTGCTTTCCTGGTCTGTGCTCTGGTCTTTACCCAGAAGGACCCCTGCTACCTGAAGTCCCAAGCATTAGTGCTCCTCTTTGCCCTGGTACTGTGACTTGGGCCCCTGCTTCCTCATGGCCAACCACACGTGCTCCTCTTCATCCTGGAATTGTGACTCAGAACTACATATAGACAATAGAGTTGCCAATCAGCACCAGCAGCACCCAGTGCCAGAAAAGGGCCCCCTGTAATCTCTCTCTGACCAATTGCCCAACCCCCCTTACAATGTCTAGCTCCCAATGATAGTTCCTATGCTGCTGCTGCCACCACTTTCATGACCACCTCTAAGGCCCACCACTGGTGCTCCAGCTATACTCTGAATCAGCTGCCACCCCAATGCCACAGACCTCTCCTGCTGACCTCCTAAATTTTCTTAGGTTGGATAAATATTGCACTCTGACCTTTTGTTGGCTCTGCTGCTCCAAAATTTGATTTGAGACGTTATTTTAAAGTTGTTTGGAGTGGAATGTTGGGAGAGTTTCACTGGGTAGCTTCCTCTAATCTGCTGTCTTTGAAAATCAACAAGCATTTTCTAAGCACATACTATGTGCCAAGCACTGTGGCCTAAGTACAGAGAATATAAAGGTAAACGCCAAACAGTCCCTGCCCTCAAGGAGCTTATGGGACAGAAGGGGAGACAATCTGTACCTATACAGATGCATACTGCACAAGACATACACAAAATAGGCACAAGTTGACCTTGGATGAGAAGGCACTAGGGGGACTTGGAAATGTCTTCTGAAGGAGGTGGCCCAACCCAAGGGAGGAAGCCAGGGATTCTAAGAAGGGGAGGCAATGAGCAGGCTCAAACTTACCACCAATCCAAAGGGCAAAGGAAAGATACACAATGGGCATAAGTAGTACCATTGACAATGGGGATTTATGCATGAAAAATATCACTCCCAAAAATATTACAAAAGGCATAAATGATCATAAAAGGAGATGAACAGGTCATGTAGTTAGTTACAAGAAGAGTAAACAATGGACAACTTATTATCCCAAGATATTTTTTGAAAAAGAGCATTTTGGGAGACTCTTCTATAGAAACATGGTACAGAAGCCCCCAAGACAAAAAGATGTGTAGTGGTTGTCACCGATGCCTATGTAGGGCATATCATACTAATGAAATCAAAAATCCTTCTATTCAAATCAATCCAACAATTTTTTTTTTTTTTGGTGAAAGCTCCTGTTCTGTGTATGCAGGCCTCTTCAAGAGCAGAAGAAACAAAGAGAAAATTAGTCCTTGACATCAAAGAAACATCGTTTCTACATGTAATATGTAAACAGAAAGGTAATCTGAAGATGAAGGAAGCACGATCAATTAAGAAAAAACAATTAAGGCTTTCAACAATTTGCTGTCAACTAGTCAACAAGCATTTTTAAGTGCCTACTACGTGCCAGACACTGTGCTGTATTTCTTTTTTAATGGAATGGGGAAGAAAATATTTTTAAAGCATATGGATAACCTTTAAAAATTTAAATAACTAAATTTAAATTATCTTAGTGGCTGAGAAAGATGAGAAATATGTATTCAATTATGGCTCATAATGGTGGGCTAAGGAAGACCAAATAAAATTCAAAATTGAACTAAGCTTGAAACACATTTGAAGGCAGTTTTTTGGTACAGTGGATTGAGCTTTTAAATTGGAGTCAAGAAGACCTGACTTCAAATCCAACTTCTGACTCTTACTAGCTGTGTGACCCTGGACATGTCACTTCACCTATGTCTGCCTCCATTTCCCCATTTGTAAAATGGGAATAATAATATCTACCTCCCAGGGTTGTTGTGAAGATCAAATGAGATAATATTTGTAAAGTGCTTTGCAAACCTTCAAGTTTTTTAATTCAATCTATTATTATTATTATAAACATATGGCCCACAACTTATTGTCATATCACTGAATTTGAACTGATTATTGATTGATGTTTGCCCACTGCTGAAAGCAAATAGCAGCCAGAAGAGAGAGAAAGTCAAGGTGAGGAGAATCTCCTCCTGTCCATGAGGAGACATGATTTATTCTGAATTCCTGTGTTTGCCTCAAGGCAAGAATAGACAATTCACTACCAGAATTGTGATTTTTTTTTAAAACAAGTGTGCTAGGAGGCATCAATTGTTTGTCACTGTGCATACCAGCATAAAACAAACATCAAACAAAGTCAATATCTGAAAATTGCCGTAGTTAGATGAGTTACTTCTGCAATATGTACCAAGAGGAACTGAACCCAAGGATGCAACAGATACAGCTCTGGATACAAGGCATTTACAAAGAACATAAAAAACCCCAAAAGACTTTAAATTTATAATTATATTCATGGACAATTACATAGAGCTTTCAGGTTAGTAAAATGCTTTACATACATTCTCATTTGATTGATAAAAATGTTTTTTTTTCCAAATCACTGGGAGATAAGTGGTCTTTACTGATGGGCACTCTCGCCACTTAGGGCCACTTGAAAAACATCAGAGAAATAAGGTTCTTGATAGCATGAAATTTTACAGCTTGAAGGGCAGTGAGAGGTCACCCTGCTCAAAGCCCTCATATTATAGATGGAGTGAAGTGAATAACCCTCCTTCACATGGTAGGTTGGTGATCTACAGGATTAGGAGCTGGTACCCCAGGCATGTGCTCATTTAACTATTTCATGAAGCAAGAGGAAACTATTATCAAGTGTCATAGGGCACCTTACAGAAAACATGCCAAGGATTCTCTTGTGCCTTTAGGGGGAAAGCTACAAAACAATTATCTTTAGGGAAAATATGATAGTAGCTGACATTTGTATAGCATTTTAAGGTCTCTACAAGACTATCTCAGTTGGGTCTCACAACCACCCTGGGAGGTAGGTGTTTTGAATATTCCCACAGATGAGAAAACTGAGGCTAAGTGAGCATATATGACTTGCCCAGGGTCTCACAGCTAATAAGCAAGGTGGATCCAAACCTAGGTCTTTTTGACTGCAGGTCCAGTCCTCTAGCTATACTATGCCATAGCCTCTACAATATATTGCTGTTTGTCCTCCGTTCTGGAAGAGGACCATGACATCAGGCAGGTGATGCCATGACTTGCAAGTGAATTGGATTTAAGTGAGGGAAGGCTGTGCAAAGTCACCAGCCTCACTCTCTCCTCCAGAGCCCAGTGGCAAGATAAAGGTCATAGGGAAGGGAAAGAAGAGAACAAGTATTTATTAAGTGCCTACTGTGTTCCAGATATAGATCAATAGGGCTCTTCCACCTCAGAGTCTTTGTATCCTAGACTACAATGAAGAATAACAGTATCTGATTGCTTCTTCTCCCTGGAGTTTCCCCATCCCTTGCTCCTCCTTCTTCAACGGCTCTGAAGACCAAAGATTTTATCAGTGCAGACACTCCATTCAAAGAAAGCAACTTTTCTTAATCTTAGCAGACCATCTTCCAAAGCCAAAGTCATCACTTGATAATCCCATTTCCAAAGTTTGGGTTTGTTTTTAAATCCTTTAGCTCTGAATACTTCAAGTTTCCACCCCATTAGGAAATGTAAAACCCAACTGTGCAGTGGTATGGAACTCATTTAAATCCGAGACTTTTCTAACTAAGCTACTCAAACTGGCAACTTTCAAGAATGTATCCAGGCAAGTGTGGCATTCTATATCTGTATCCCTGATGAATCTGGACACCCTGGAACCTTTGTGGTTATGGGACACAATTATACAAATCCCACAACTGCATTTTCCCTTGTGAATTTTAGTGAGCATCTGCTTCTCAGTGAAGGGGGCCAGGAAGCATAGAAAACAAAACTTCAACTTAAGAGGGCTCCCAAGACTGACTGACTTGTCTCTGAGGGATGGATTTATTGCTTTTCCTCCAGAGAAGTATTTGAATTGATAAATACAGATTAGTGCACTGTTTATACAGATTAAAACAATAACAACAGCCACTTCTACAAAACCCCAAATGGCCTCTAATGAGATGGGGAAAAAAGAAGGCAGAAACCTTCCTTAATTCATTTGGGCATCCGTTCAACAAATCTTTTGTATCCATTTGGGACAATAAACGGCACCGTGAATAAACTGACAAACACCAAGTGGTTACCTTACTCCTTCTTCCTTTACTTATGTCCAAGCCATTTCCTGAAAAGCTGTAAAACTAGACAGCCTGCAAAGGCTGGAGGAAGAGACCTCAGAATGTGGGTGGAGAAGCTGATAGGTGTGACTAAGAAAAAGATGTGCATGAGGGGAATGTGGCCTTTGTATTGCTTTTTCTGTCCTGGCCTCCTCTATGCCCCTTTCCATGTCTATATCTTTCCATGTTATATTTATATGTCTAATTCCATGGGCCACTGCTGTATCCCCATGGCTTGGTTACAAGATAGGTTCTTTTCCAACCAAACTAGTCTGTTTCCAGTACATAGCATTCTATTAACCACCTTATGCCTGTGCATAAGTGGTCTCCTTATTCTGGTACGTAAGCCCCCCTCACTTCTACCTGCAATAATGCCTACCTTCCTTCAAAGCACAGCTCAGGCAACACCTTCTAAACTAAGACCTGTCTTGATTCCATCCAATAATCAGCACTTTCTCTTTTGTAATTCTTGGCAATTACTTACTTGTGACCAATCTCTCCTAGAATATAAACTCCTGGAAGAGAGCTTCTCCTTAAATTTTGTTTTGGTCTTACTATCCCCAACACCAAACACAGCATCTTGCATATGTCCTTGTTCAGCCATTTCAGTCGCATCTGACTCTTCGTGACCCCATTTGGAATTTTCTTGGCAAAGACACTGGAGTCGTTTGCCATTTTCCTCTCCAGCTCATTTTACAGATGAGACAACTGAGGCAAACGAGACTAAACAACTTGCCCAGGGGACACACAACTAGTGTCTAAGGCCAGATTTGAACTCAGGTCTTCGTGACTCTAGGCCTGGTACTCTGTCCACTGTGACACCTTAACATCCATAGCACATACTACCCTCCTGACTTTAAAAATTTCTCCTAAGCTTCCTATAATCCATACATGTTGAATCCTGGGAGTATTTTCTCCTGGACCATCAAGAAATAAGTTGTATGCAATATGGTCATCATTGTCACCAACAACAGAAACAAAGGCTGCTGAACCAAAGTTGAACTGTATATAAAAGGTTTGAGTTGAAGATCTTTCGGTCTCTCTTTCCCTGAATGTTTTAGAGGGAAGGGGACTGCTTGCTATAAGCTGCTGACTGGAAGAAACTATTTCCAGCTTGGCTGCCATGTGGCCATGAACTCAGTCTCCTTTCTTTTGTCTGTCTTTGTTTACTCTTTTCTATTCCTAATCCTAAATGAATGAGTATTGTGTACTGAAGCTGGAGTCCATAGGCTACAAAGGGAACTGAGAGATCCATCCAAGGTTCCACCAACATCTGGAGCTGGTGGCAATATCCGTCAAAGGAGTCAGCATAGTAGACAGAAGACGTACTTGACTCAACCCAGCCGCAAATTGACCCAGAAGTTCAGACACTCTGCACTGCAAAGGGTCAGCCCAACTGAGCAAGGAAGAAGTCCCTTGTCCCAGAGAGAATTTGGTGGGAACTCTGTAAAGGAAGAAAAGCACTCTCAGGGCCAGGTGGTACCCTGAACCACATGAGTTCCTTATCTCTCTGTTTTAGTACCTTTGCCCTTCAAGTTCAAGCCCACATTTCCTGGGACTTAGTTTGAGTCCTTAGTTTTAGGGGGAATGTTCTGTCTTAGCAATACCTTCTCATCTATTTGTAAAAGCTAATTGAAATCAACTGGTTGGTTGACAATTAGGGCAATTTTAAATGATTAAAAATATTGATATGAGAATTAGAATTCTAATATTAGTATTAGAAACCCCAACCCCTAGTACCTTGAGGGAAGGAGTAATTTTTGCCTCCTAGGGACCCAACTGCTAGTCAGGGTAGTGATTGCGAGAGTGAACCCTCTCATTTCATTTCATTCATTTCATTAATAATGAAATATATTTTCCATTAAGTTTCACTTTGCCCAGAATGGGATATAAGCTCTTTGAGAGAAGAACCTTTCATTTTTATCTTTTTTATCCCCAGCACCTACTGAGGCTCTCAAAGATAGTAAATGCTTAATAATACTTTATAATTTAAGCAAATTGAATGGCTGGGAGGTATTTTTAAAGGCACAAATGGTAAAACCCAATGGATAACATGGCCAGTTGGAGGCAATCTCATATGATTGGATGCCTAAATCCTGCTTCAGTTTTATCCCTTATAGCAAAAAGTTTATAACAAGAGCAGCTAGGTGGCGCAGTAAATAGAGCTCCAGCCTTGGAATCAGGAGGACCTGGGGTCAAATCCGGCCTCAGACAATTGACACTTACTAGCTGTGTGACCATGGGCAAGTCACTTAAGCCCAATTTCCTCACCAAAAAGCAAAAAAA
This sequence comes from Vombatus ursinus, assembly GCF_900497805.2. Taxonomy (NCBI): domain Eukaryota; kingdom Metazoa; phylum Chordata; class Mammalia; order Diprotodontia; family Vombatidae; genus Vombatus; species Vombatus ursinus. Next base: position 17,448,377 of record NW_020954751.1, on the reverse strand, counting down.
AAAAAAGTTCATATCAAACTTGCAAGTGAACTGATACAAAGTCTAGATTTGGTAAGAATGGCACTGTCATTTGTTGTTGTCTGAACTCTGTGACCTCTTTTTGGGGTTTTCTTGGCAAGGATATCAGAGCGGTTTGCCATTTCCTTCTCCAGTTTATTTTACAGATGAGGAAGCTAAGGCAAACAGGGTTAAGTGACTTGCCCACGGTCACACAGCTAGTAAGTGTCTGACGCCAGATTTGAACTCAGGAAGGTAAGACTTCTTGACTCTAGGCCTAGCACTCTACCCACCATACCACCTAGCTGCCCTGACACTGCCATACTGATAGCCAATAAGTCTTACCATTTAATATGATATGACTGTGTGTTAAGTGAAACAAAGAAGGGTCTGCAAAAAGAATTCATACCAAAAAAAGAAAAAAACAGTCTACCTTTTCCTAGGAACAGAATTAAAAGAGGGGGAAAGAGAGTGATGGCTGGAATAAAGACCTGAAAAAACTCAAGCCTCCAAAGAATTTCAGGAAATATTACCTTTTAAAAACATTTTATCCAGGAAGTATACCTAGAGGTGCAAAGAATAAGGAGGCCAAGGGTTAGAGCGGCACAATAAAAGAACAGTGGGAAGTAAGTGGTGTCGTTTGTGGTCTATGGAGTAATGGATAAACAGAACTGCCTAAGAGGACATCCAAGGACACTAGCTAAAGTTAAACATTAACTCTTTGATAGGAAAGCCATCTCCAGCTGACTGGCCTAGTGCCCTAACCCTGAAATAAGGCAGTAGCAGTACCTAAGGAAGCCTCAAAAGCATCTAATCTAAGGGTATGAGTTCACCATTCACATCACATCAGCATCAGTCAAGTTTGCAAGAGGACAAAAAAAAAGTGCTGCTTTTCCCAAGTAAATATAACACTGCTCATGGAACTGATTTCTCTCTCTAGTTCATTCATTTGTGCTAATCACAGAACACTAGAACTGCAAGTGACCTTTGAGATTATGGAGTCGGACCTCATCATTTTGCAAATGGGGAAACTGAGGCCTAGAGAAATATACAGGTGTTATATCTTAGGGAGTACTCCCTCCTGCACCATCAAGTAATAGAACTTAGCTCCAAAGTTGTATACAGTATGGTCATCATTGTCATCAACAACAGAAACAAAATTATAAGGCACTGCATGAGAACCCACACCCAAAACAGAAACTATTCCTTCTACTCCATTACCCTCGGGCATTGAAGCAGCTCAGTGCACAGTGGATAGAGTGCCAGACTTGAAGATGGGAAGACCTGAGTTTAAATCCAGCCTCAGACTAAATGTCTGTATGACATTGTGTGACACTAGCTGTGTGACCTTAGACAAGTAACTTAACGTCTCTCAGCCTCAGTTTCCTTATCTATAAAATGGGGATAATAATAGCATCTACCTCCAGAATTTTGTGAGGATCAAATGACATAACATATGTAAAGTGCTTTGCAAACGCTAAAGCACTATATAAAAGTTAGCTTATTATTATTGTTGTTACTATTTATTGCATATTACTATCTATTTAAATGTTCTATCTCCAAGTAGAATTTAAGCTCCTTAAAGGAAGGAGTGACTACTTCTTTTATCTTGGTATCTTTGCCTATGCTTTGAACATAATAAGGACTTAATAAATGTTAGGTGAATTGAATTGGAAAGCCCTTTACGGATCTATTGGAGGTGCTACATTATTGGGTAAAGTGGTTAGAGTCCTGGGCATGGAACCAGGCAGATTTGGGTTCATATCCAGAGCTATGACCCCTAGGCAAGTTTCTGGGCACACATCTGGAGTCAGCTCTTAGGAATTATCTACAAAGTCATAGACAGATAGTATTACAACTTGGTAAAGAAATTTCCCCCGGGGGGTTTGCTACTCAGAGAGCATCTCAGATTCTTTGGTAGGGGTGAGCCAGTGACAGGTTTAGGCCCTACAGGAAGCTGGGTATTTTCCCTTCTCTAGCCCCAACTGACCCAGGTGAACAAGGGACATTTGAGGGGACATTTGAAGCAGGCCTTAGGGAATTCTTCCCCAACTCTATCCCAGTCCCTAATGTCCAATTCCCAATTGGCTTTGGCTGACCGGGCTGACTGTATTTTCCCAATCCTCACCCTCAGCCAGCTCTCCCTAAGATAACCCAGACTCCCACTCCACTCCAACTTTGAAGCCCTGTCCACTACTGCTTCCCCAACAGTCATCGGGTGGGGACTTTCTCACCTGCCACTGTTCCCCAAGGTCCATTGGGACTTACCACCTGCCCTACCTCTTTACCCTCCAGACTTCTGGGTCTTTCCATACTCCCTGAAGCAGAAACCTCTAGTATGTGTCATCTCCCCTAATTAGTGTCTGAGCTCCTTGAGAAGAGGGAATGTATGGTTTTTCTATTTACATCACCAGCACTTAGCATGGTGTTGGGTTCACACTAAACACTTAATAAATGCTCATTTACTCCATTACATTAAGTATTTATTATCCATGGAAATCTTTCTTGAATGTATTTCAATTTAATTAAACAAATACTTATTAATGCTAGGTCCTCAGGTGTAAATAAATAAATAGTCTCTACTTCAAAGAAGCTTATCTTCTATTGGGGAATAAAGATAATGTTTATTAAATGCTTACTGTATGCTGGTCACTATGCTAGACTCTGACTGCACAAGTACATAAAGAGCTTACCCTCAAGAAAATTATATACTGATGCAGGAGGGATACACACAGAAGGCAACTAAGGGTACCATGGAACCAACGTGCTGGGGAAGAGAAATTCAGAACATGAGTTATGGCTAAAGTCATAAGTGAGATGAATCAGTCAGTCTGTGAGACATGTCTAAGGTCCTTTTTGAAGAGAATATTCGTGGAATCATGGAACCCTATAGTTGGACAGGAGCTCAGAGGTCATTAGTACTTTGGGGTCTGTAAAATGCTGCAAGATACCTATATTTGCTTTTAACTTCCTCTTATTTATTTCAAACTACTTCCATCTATAGGAAGCCTTTTGACAGTTTTAATATTTCTTGTTGCTTCATGGAATCATTAGTTTTTATTTGGTCCATTTTAATTTTCAAAAAGCTTATTGCTTGGGCAAGGTTTTGTACCTTTTGGGTCAAGCTGTTAATTCCTTTGCAATTCTTTCTTCCACAACTCATTTATTTTCCAATTTTTTCCTTAAGGGCTCTCATTCTATTTGTGGGAAAAAATTTTTTTTAATTCTTTTTTAGCTCTTGCTTCATCCTTCCAGGATTTCTAGTTGAGTTTGTATGCCAAGCATAATTTTTCTCTGAGGCTTTTTGTAGATGTTTTGGAGTCATTCTTTTCTTTTGCATTTGTGTCTTGAGCATCTCTACCACCATAATAGCTCATTATGGTGGGATTCTTTTTTTGTTTGCCCATTCCTCCAGCCTACTTTCTGACTTTGAATTTGATGTTAGCACTGGGCTTTGCCACACTTCTGAAGGCAAGGTCAAAGCTGGTACTGTTGCTTCTTTCTTGGGGAGACTGAATATTATGTTATTCCAGGATTTTAGGGATAAGCAAGGGGACTTGCAAGCTTTCAGTGCTCCAATATCCAAGTCTTATTACTGGCCCCCTTGTCTGAATTCTGCAGGTTCCTGAATTAGGTCTGGGTCTGTGCAAGAGAAGCTTACTGTAGTACTCCACCTCTGTTAGCCAGCTGGAATGTTCTGTTGGTTCAGAGAGGCAGAATTGTAGGCTCCCTTTTGGTCTAGGATTCTTGCCTTAGTTATTCTTCTTCAGGCTGGGCTAGATGCTAAAAGTGAGATCCTGCTCTGAGTTTGAGGTCTAAGCCATATCGCAGTAGCTGCTGCTGCTGGCTTCTGAACCTCCCCCTTTCCTACTATATTGCCCAGGGCCTCCCCACCCCAGGATGCAACCCCTGTGCACAGGTCCCCTCCTCAATCTGCTCTAGGTCTTTGACCCAAAACTAGATAACATACAACAAAGCTGCCAACTGGCACCTGTCTCCATCATACTGCCTTGGTATGAGTCTGGTAGAACCCTAGTATGGTCTAGACCCTCTTCTTGCCCTGGTGCACAATCTCTACCTGGGTTCTGAAGTGCTCCAGGCTTAGCATTCTGCTGGCTACATGCCATCTGCAGTGTCTACTGGTCTCCCTATCTCACACAAAAGAATGAAGCAATTCTTGCTCTCAGGGGGCTTACATTCTACTCAAATAGACAACATGTAGTTAGATAAGCATATTGTAGGATAAATAGAAGACAATTTGGGAGGGAGAATGCTAGCAGTTGGCAAGATGAGGAAGATTCCATGTAAAAGGTGTCATCTGATTTGTGTCATGAAGGAAGTAAGGGATTCTACAAGGCAGAGGGGAGGATAGAGTACATCCTGAGATGAAGGTCAACCAGCATAAAAGCAGGAAGATAGTAGCAGATGGAGTGTCCTGCATGAGGAACAGAAAGAAGCCTAGTTTGGCTGGATCATAGAAGGCAGAAAGGAAATAATGTACAAAAAGGTTGTCAAGACTGATTGAGGCCTGGTTGTAAAAGACTTTAAAAACCAAATGGAGGAAAATGAAGGCCTGAACTAACTAGTAGCCCAGAAAAGAATTAAGAAAGTATATAAGACACAGAGATGATTGAGACTTAAGGTTTATAGTTTATACCAATAAACTGAGAATGGAAGGAAAGGGGAAAGCCCTAGCTAAGATGATTAATCAAGAAAGATGAGTATGTCATTTGGGACAACATAAGACCACAGATATCCTTTTTATTTCCCCTTTTTCCAGTAAAGAGAAAGAAAATATTTTCTTGTTTTTTTGTTAAGAAAATCAGAGCACTTTATTAAATATACCACTGAATGAAATAACTCATTTCTACTTTAAATTGTTTTTCTTGGTATCTTTCGTTTTTACATGACCTTCATTCTTCAACATATCACTCTTACTTCCTGCCCCTGAGAGCCTTTACAACAAAGAATAAAAAAGAGGTAAAGAAAAGATAAGCAAAACTAACCAACATATTAGCCAAGTCAATGTTAACATGCAGTGTTCCACAGCAATCATTCCCCATTTCTTCAAAGACCAGGGGAAGATACATTCTTAAATCTTTTCTTTGGGACCAAACTTAATCATCATAATGAGAAAACTTTTCCCTACATATATGACCTTCTTCTGAAAAGGCTCCTTAAATTCACGTATCAATCCCATTAAGGAAAGAAGGCAACACTAAAACACATTAAAATGTGATGACCAATCTACTCCAGAAGGCTGAGGATGAAATCATATTGCCCTCTTCCACACAAAGAAGATGAAGACCCCTGAGAGTAAGTGCTGCAAATGCTGGAAGACATGATAGATGTGTTCAGGGTTCTCTCTCTCTTTTTATTTCTTTCTCTCTCTTCTTTCTCTGTCTCTCTCTCCTCTCTTCTCTCTCCTCCCTCCCTCCCTCCCTTCTTTCCTTCCTCCTTTCTGCTTTCTTTCCTCCTTTTCTTCTTCCTTCCTTCCTTCTTTCCTACCTTCTTTCCTTCCTTCCTTCCTTCCTCCACTCCTGACAGAAAAGTGATAGACCCAAGGTGCAGAACAAGGCATACATTTTTGGACATGGCCAATGCAAGACTTTGTTTCAATTGACTATGCATATTTGTTACAAGGATTTTGTTTTTCTTTTTTCAAATGGGGAGAAGTAGGAGGGAGAGAAAATAAGTGTCTGTTAATTGAAAAATTAAAAAATTAAATGAAAAAGAGAAAGTATTAGTTCTTTCAAAGCTCAGCTCCAGTGTCACTCTTGATCCTAGCAACTGCTAGCATTTCTCACTGTTTCTCTCAAAGTAACCTGCATTTACTTCACATATCTTAATACGCACTCATCCAAGTATATGTTGTTTCCCTCTATCAAACACGAGCTCCTTCAGGCACAAACAGGCTGTTTCATTTTTGTCTTTATCCCGAGCTCCTGAAACGGTGACTGGCATGTTAACGGTGCTTAATGAATACTTCTAGCTTGGCTGATTGGCTGGTTGCCTGATTGACTGAAAAAGTAAGGTTTACTAGAGGTAAGAAGTGGGGCTGGGCGTTGAGATCTCAGGGCCATGAAAAGAGCCTGAGCAAGAAAAATCTACAAGATAAGGATTTGAATCCTACCACTACACTTTGCAGCAATATGATCTGAGGCCCAACACTTTACCTTCTCATTTTGCTGAGAATAATTACATTTGCTACATGTAACTCAAAGGTACAAAGCTAGGAAAATACTTTGTAAACTGTAAGGTATAATATAAATGTGGGTTGTTGCTATTATTAAGGCAAAGGAGCTGAGGAGGAGGGCATCCCAGAGAGAGAAAATAATGGTTGCCCTTTCTTTAGCCTGCCAAGGTTTGCTAAGTACTTTGTATACATTATCTCATTTGACGCTCACAGCAACTGTGTGCGGCAGGTTTTACAGGAGTAATTATCCCCATAAGAACACTGAGGCTCAGCGAATTGGCTTAACTATGATTATACTAATGTCAACAGAAAGATTTGAACCTAACTCTCAAAACTCCAAATACAGTGAACTATCTTACTGTTTCTCTCATAGGCAGCACAGTGTATAGACTGCCAGGCTAGAGTCAGGGTAGAGTTCAAATTCAGCTTCAAACACTTAGCAGCTGTGTGACCCTGGGCAAGTCACTTAATTTCTGTTTGCCTCAGTTTCCACATCTGTAAAATGGAGATAACAGTAGCATCTACCTTTCAGGGTTGTTGTGAGGATCAAATGAGATAATAATTGTAAAGCACTTAGCAAATTTCCTGGCATATAGTTGTTGTTCAATTGTGTCTAACTCTCCATGACCCCATTTGGGGTTTCCTTGGCAAAAATATTGCAGAGATTTGCCATTTCTTTCTCCAGCTCATTTTACAGATAAGAAACTAAGGCAAACAAGGGTAAGTGACTTGCCTATAGTCACTCAGCTAATAAGTGTCTGAGGCCAGATTTGAACTCAGGAACTGATTTCAGGCCCAGCACTCTTTACACTGTGCCACCTAGCTGCCCTGGCACATAGTGGATGCTATATAAATGTTAGCTATCATCAGCTATAATCATAATAGCATTAACAAGGATGATCATGGGCATGTCTAGATGGAAAAAGTTAAATTAGGATAACAGATCTATATCAAACTTCAGAAGTCACCTTGTCCAACCTCTTGCATTTGAAGACACTAAGTAAGGCCCAGGAAGTTTAAATGATTTACTCACAGGTAGTATTAGAAGTAGGTTTTGAACCAAGGTTCTTTGATTCCAGAACCAAGGCTCTTTCCACTCTACCATACCATTTTCTGGAGTATGGGATTTATATTGAGCAATAGCAATAGATGGGGAGCAGTAGAGTAGCTAGGAAATGGGCTTTTTGGTTTTTGATGAAATTTAGTAGGTTGCCATCAACAGAGTCATGGATAAGCAGAGTCCACTCTCTAGGCAGAAGCTTCCTGTCCTTCTATTAGGGCAAGATAAAGAGAATGGGATGGGATTTCCCCATTCGAAACTAAGCATAATCTTCTGGGCATTAGCACTGGAAGCAATAGCCAATTCAATTCAACGAACATTTAATAAATATCCACGATGAGAAAGACCCACAAGCCAGGGTAAACCCATGTCTCACCACCCTCTTCACACCGGGGCAAGGAGAAGAAGAAAAGAGATATTATTGCTAAATAAGTAACAGACATTAGGCACAAATATTTTTTTTTAAATCATGGAAAAATGCTTTGTAGTTGCTACAAGTGCACCAGGCATTTGATCAAAGAGAATGATTAGCAGTGAATTGAAATCAGAGCCTCTTTTCCCTGAGAAGGGCTTGGCAACCTCAAAATCTGGCCTCTTAAGCAGAGCACAAAGAGTCAGGCCCGATTTCCAGTGGCAAGAGTACTAACAATTTGGAGGCTACTGCCAGAAACAGAAAACAGCGGCTGGCTTTCTGCTCCAAGAGTTACCCAACCCAAGATTAATTGTTAGAAAGCAACAGGCGTAGGGACTTTTTTGCCTCAGATGTGTTTCCAAAAGTTGGTCGGGTACTTCTAAACTTTAAAAAAATTTTTTTAAAAAAGAAATCCCCTTTAGGTACTTTGCACTTACTTTGGACAAAAAGTTTCGACAGGTGCAGCCATTATCCAGAGTTAGCAGTTAAGGCTGAAATGCCAAGAGGGTGTGGAAGAAGGGCTCAGTTTTCTCATTGGCAAAATGAGAGCTGTTGGGCTCTACTAAGATCCCTAAAATGTCTCTCTTTTAGATATAAAATTCTTTGTCCTAAGAGGTGCAGGATTTCCCCAAGTGTGCTGAATTTGAAATCAGAGGATTTGGGTTCAAAACTGGACCCTGCCACTTTATTACCTGTGTGACCTTTGGCAAATCGTTTAACCTCTCTGGACCTCGGCTTCCTCATCAGTAAAGTGGGGAAATTGGACTCTAAGATCCCTTCTAACTCTGCTATGATCTTAAGATCCTATAACTTGCCAAGTTTAATATTTTATTTTCTAAGGTTTCTTCCACCTATGACATTTATTATTATGACAGAGTTTTACCTCTTCGTAAGTACTTAAATACTCAAACATACTTAAGATTTCCTTGCTCCCTTTAGGGATGCGTCTTGCCCACCCTACATGACTAGTCTATGCCTAGAGTTTATTCTAATTACTATAATAATAAAATATCTGACTAATAATACCTATTAGACTGGAAGCCTTTTGAGAGACTGTGAGCTTCTTAAGGACAGGGATTGCCTTTTGTCTCTTTTTTGTATTCCCAGCATTCAACACAGTACTTGGCACATAGTTGGTGTTTAATAAAGGTTTATTGATTGATTGAGGGCACCGCTGCATCTTCATAACAGCTCACATTTCTGCATTGCTTTGCAGATTGACTTCCTCACAAGGACACCGTAAGGTAGGACAAACATGTTGGTGGCCCTGGATTCTGCAACAGGATGCAAACTGTGTCACAACCTACAGAGCTGGAAAAGTTTTAATTACAGGTCCTGTGATAGACTTTATATTTATTCTATAATATCTAACTGTGTGCTTATTGTCTTCTCCATTAGAATACTCCTTCAGAATAAGGATTTAATCTTTGTACTTATATCCCCAATATCTAGCACAGTGCCTGGCATATAGTAAATCCTTAATAAATACTTGTTGATTGATTGATTGAAGTATTCTCTCCCTTCTTAAATTATCTGTTATTTACTTATCAGTATATATGTTAAATCTCACCCAGTAGAATGTAAGCTTTTTGAAGACAAGGGATAGATATTACATTATCATGTTTGTATTTCAGCACCTAGAACAGTGCCTGGTACATAGTACAGCTTCCATCCCAGTGCTCATCATGGTCATTATCCAGAGAAGTAGCTCCTTTAGAGAAGGGGCCACCCATCCCCACCAAATGTCAATTGGTTAACTGCCACTCACAGAGAAAGCAAGCTGAAGCAAAGCACTCTGAGGGAGAGACGGGGGCAGTATGTGCCAAGCAAATCAAACCACACCACCATCTTGACCACCATCTCCCCCCAAATCCTGATGGAGACCCTGAATCCAAGAGCCTTTGGAATAGGAAATCTTCTAGGGCAGTGATCATGGCCATCATCCTGGGTAGGTGGAGATCAGCCTGGCAATTCCTCCTGCAGGTGCTACAGCTACACCTATTGAAATTGCAGAAAAGAAAATTCTTGTCACCAAAGTCCTTGTCACTGCCAAATTGTTCAGCATTAGAAACTGATATGATTTGATCAGTGGAAGTAACATTAAAGAAGAGAAATTATTATCAGCTTTGCCACTCCACCCTAAGAACCACGGGACCTTTTCAACCCACTTGCAACTGAAACCTTTCATTCATGTTGTCTTTCTCATTAGAATATGAACTCCTAGAGCAGCTAGGTGGCCCAGTGGATAGAGTTCCAGCTTTGGAGTCAGGAAGACCTGAGTTCAAATCCAGCCTCAGACAATTGCCACTTACTAGCTGTGTGACCCTGGGCAAGTCACTTAACCCTGATTGCCTCACCAAAAAAAAAGAATGTGAATCCCTGATCTCTCCTTGAGATCAGGGTCTGTCTTCCATTTATCTCCACCACTTAGCAAATGTTTGGCACATAGTAAGAGCTTAATAAATGCTTCATTTGTTCATTCATTCATTTAGAGTAGGCACTTAGTAAATATTTAATGAATTCTTTGGCTAGGACAACCTATGAAACAAACAAAAAAAAAATGGTCCTTGGTCCTGAGGTTCCCTTTAGCTTCTATAATGACAATGGTGAAGTAGGGGAAAGGGGAGAAAGAGTGCTAAGAATCACACAGTTTTTAGACTACCTACAAACATGAATTTAACATAGATAATCTAAACGTGAGAATCTTATCCAAAGAGCAACAAACTGACATATGATTAAAGGAACTGATCCATATCAACATTCACATTCTTGATTTAAATGAAACCAAGTGATATAAGAATGTCATTGCTAAAGGAAGTTCTCAGTGCTCAGAAGTTCTCCTTGGAGGGACGGATAAAAGAGTCTATCAGGATTGTTTTCTTCATGTATTCCAAAGTAAAAAAGAAGTATCATTTATTGGGATATTTTGTTATCTTACTTTGTTGTCCTCATAATCAGCATGAACAAAAAGATCACCATGAAAATCAAAACTAGAAAAGATCTTGGAATTTTTAGCTGACTACAAACTCAGCATATCAACAGTGTGACTTACCACTCAGAAAAACTTGCGTGATCTTGGATTTCATTATGAAAGCATGATGTCCAGTCCCGTCAGAATCTACCCTGCTCTGAGATCATGACAAAATAACATGGAATTAGTTGATGAAATCAGGGCTGTTTAGCCTGGAGAAGATTTAGGGACTATGTATAACCAGTTAGGCTACTCAGGTTTTATTAGGAAATGCTGCTTCTAAATACAAGTAAAATTCTCTTCATTTTACATATAGGAAACCGAGGCTCAGAGGGGTAAAGTGATTCCTTCATTGGATACACAGCTAGTAAGTGCCAGAGGTGGGATTCAAACCCTGTTTCTTATATGCCACATACCAGATTAAAGTAACTGTTCATGTAAAACTGAGAAAAGAATGAGAAAACCTTTACCTTCTGGATGAACATTGGTGAGGGACACATCAATGAGAGGGGTATACTACCTATAGCAGAAATGACATGCCCACTTCCCCCCACTCCACCCTTTGCAGAAATAGTGGGGGAAAAAACCCACTAGATTTGGAGTCAAAATCCCTAGGCTCACTTAATAGCCCTGTGACTATGGAAAAGTCACTTCACCTCTCTAAGATTCATTTTCCTTGTCTGTAAAATGGGTATAATACTGATAGTTCACAGGACTGTTGTGACGTTTAAAGGAAATAATGTATGCAAAGTACTTTGTGAACTTTAAAGGTCCATATGCATGCCATTTATTTATTATTATTAGTGGAGTTTTAATCTGTGATAGTAGAGGACTTAGCCATGTAGATGAAGAAGCACCATATTATCACTGCTACTGCTACTTGTAGCTATCTCCACCTCTCAAGAGTTGCTACTTAGCCCTTATGCACACTCAAGTGCACACACACACACATACACACACACATACACACACACACACATGCACACACACACATCCCTACACACCATAGGCCTGAAGAAAAGGGTTCTTCAGCATCTTTTTTTTTTAAATCTCATTTTTATTGTTAACCTTTGTTTTTATATCACCTTCATTTCAGGACTTATGAAACATGTCATCTCTCCCCCTCCCAAAGAGACATCCTTTGTAACAAAAAATTAAAAAGAAAGGAGAAAACATTGATTTGGCAAAACCAAACATATTGACCAAGTCTGAGAGTATATGGCATATTTCACAGCTATAGTCCTCCAACTTAACAAAGAACAGAAGCAGATTCACTTTTTTTTAAACTCTTCTCTAGGGACAGGCTTGGTCATTAAAATTACACAGTTTTCAATTTAATTTTTATTGTGTATACAACTTTAAAAGGATCTCTGACCTAAAAGTAAAATAAAAATGATGATGATACTAATAATTCATGATCCTATATGTGTGTTTTAAGGTTTGCAAAGCACTTTAAATAGATTATCTCATTTGAGCCTCACAATAACCTCCAAGAGTTGGTATTATTATCCTCATTTATTAGATGAAAAAATTGAGATCCAAAGAGATGAAATGACTTATCCAAGGACACCCTAATTACTATCTGAAATGAGATTCAAAACCAGTTCTTTCTGACTCCAAGCCCAGGATGCTGGCCACTGCTCCAAGCTGCCTCTCTAAGCATTAAGACGCTGCTGATCAGTATCTGTGAAGTGTAACTAGGTAGCAGACACTATACGGAATACAGAGGCTGCAATCTAAATTAGGCAGGCAGACATCCGCCAGGGGGTTCAGTAAATCAGGCTTTGACTCTTCATGACCAACAAAAGGTATTAAATATTAAGTGTATGATTACAGGTGGTAGAGGGCTGAGCAAAGGAAACACCATAGGCTTCGCTCAATGATAAAGTGCATATACAGGATACCATTCACCTTTTCAATATACTCTAACCTCTAGTTGACGTCAGAAGAGACTGTCATGGTCCTCCCCCACCTTCAATCTTGAATTTCTAGCTCTTCTTTGCAGGCTCCAGTCTCCCTCTCTAAGTACACCCCACCAATAGCCCTTGTATTCTTGGTAACCATAACCCAGTTACATCCCCACCCACCTTTCCTTTCTGGCCTCTCTTCTTGTCAATGAGGCCCATAATTTCCATTCTATCAGATCTGGCCCAATTTCTGACCTCTCCCTTTGTCTGTGGTGGGTCAACACCCTTTCCTGGAAAAGAGACCTAGCTTACAATCAGGCTGGCCCCTGGTTCTAGGGATATTTGAACTTCAGAAATCCTCATGAGCTAAAAGAGTTTGAAAGGGGACATCTTCTCCTCAATCTTCAGTCTTTCCTGGCCAGCATTCTCTGCCCCGCATGGTGCACCTTTTCTAACCTGAAAACCCACTACTACTCCATGTTGAGTACTACTATTCTATCCTGCAATCATCCAACCATTGTTCAGAATGTGACTTCCTCAGGAATGTCCTCCCCTGTCAATTTAAAAACCTCGCCACAGCAACTCTGATGTTTGTGCTAAGAAAAGACTTCAGGACTCACTGTCACAAATTCGACATTCACTGGCTTGAAGAAAAGAAAACAGGGATTAAGGTAATGAGATGAAAGAAGAATATGAAGACTTCAGTAATGGAAAATATATTCCACAGTGACAACTGCAGAGGGCTGGTGGTTTAGGTCCCATGTCCACGTTACATCAATTTTGTTGATGTTTGATCATTTCAGTCATATCCAACTCTTTGTGACCCCATATGGGGGTTTTCTTGGCAAAGATACTAGAGTGGTTTGCCATTTCCTTCTCCAGCTCATTTTCCAGATGAGGAAACTCAGGCAAATAGGGTTAAGTGACTTGCCCAGGGTCACACAGTTAGTCAAATTTGAACTCAGGAAGAGGAGTCTTCCTGAATCCAGGCCCAGAACTTTATCTATCACTCCACTTAGCTACCCTTTTACTATTTGTCCTTTACCATTGTGACTGAGAACATCTGAGGCTTGGACAAAAACCCAATCCCAGAATCCTGTTTCTGAAAAAGAAATGGGAAGATGGCAACCACATTCTTCTCCCCAAGCTCTAGGGCCCTTTGGGGGCTGTTCATAGAATCTAGAGCTGAAAGGGCAATTAGAGATCATTTGGTCAAACCCCCTCTTTTTGTAGATGAGGGAGATGAAGCAACTTGCCCAAGGACACATAAGTTGTAAGCAGTGGAGCTGAGATTTGAACCTGAATCTTCCACATGCTGAATCCAGCACTCTTTCCCCTACTCTAATGTGAGGAGAGGAACTCTGCCTCTTGACCTTGAGGTACAAAGTTCTAATACTGTTTTTGTTTGCTCAGTAGTATTTGTTTATGTTTTATTTCAATGTGTCTTCTCAGGGAAGGGAACAAAGGAGGAAAAATAATGTTTAAGAACTAATTATAGCAACTGATATGTATATAGTAATTTAGCCCTACAAAGTAGGTAGTACAAACATTACCAACCTCGTTTTACCAATAAGGAAACTGAGGCATAGAATAGTAAAGGGACTCACCCATGGCTGCAGAGCTAATAAATGGCAGAGATTTCATTCAAGACATCTTCTGACTCCATTACCCTAAGCTCATTTGGCATAAAAACAGAGAAATTGTTTTTTAGCCTGACACATGAAATAATGAGATTAGAAAAGATGAGTTCTAAGGTCCCGTCCAATTCTAAAAGTCATGCTGAATTGTACACGAGAAATGGAGTCAAGGATACTATCAAAAAGATGTAGGCAGATCACTCATGTAGCAAGTGCAGAGGACAACAGATTGCCTCGTGTGCTCAAACAGTACTGATGTAATATCAAGAGATTCAGATTTAGGACACTAGCATGTTAAGAGAACCCCTTGAGTTTGACTTAAGGGAGGACATGGATAAGAATCTCACAGGAGGCAAGTCATGGACAGGGTGCCAGCTGCACTGTTGAAGGGAATACCCACATCAAACACTGAGATCACAGACCAATGATCTCGGTCAACTGTCATCCTCTTCATCATCATTATCAATCATCATCATCATCATCAATCATCCCAAAGTTGCCATGTTCCCTGCCTTCTTATTCCACCCTCTAACTCCCTGAAATATGTCAACAATCAAGGATTCTGTCTAATCTTATTATCTGTAAAAAAAAAAAAAAAAAAAGCTAAGAATTGCTGGAAGGCTCCCAAAAGGCATTACTGTCACATGAATCAGTACAATAAAAATTATCATTGAAAATGACATTGTAAAGCACAAAATGCATCTGAAACATAGTGCTCATGCTGTGATGTCTGATTTTCTAATAATTCTTTAATTGTGCTTTGCTCAGTGGGTTTCCACATTCTTACAAGTACCTGTAGCCACACACTACAGTTGTGGGCCTCTTTTTAAAGTTATTTTGGGAACAGGTGCTAAGATTATGACAGGCAGGATTTGAGACTTTCCAATAAAGTCTCCTAGATGGTGTTTTTTCTGGATTGTATTCTTATTGGTCTAAGTTGAGAAAACACTACATTTACTGTTTCACTGGGATTTAATGGGACTCTTGGTAATGAAACCTAATACAATGCCCAGCAAGCTTCCCAGCCTGAACTCTTCAAAAGGGCATCCTTACACAGTGAAGTTCCATAAAGGGATTTCCCCCTGCCCTGGCCATGTGATGGAGCTCACAGTTACTGAGTTCATAGCAAGTGAAGGTGAAGAGTGGAAATTCCCGCATATATAGATATAAATGTAATCATAACTGCCTACTTACAGTTCAAGAAAAATCATGGGTAAGGGAGCAAAGGGAAAAGTCCCTAATGGGATCAGGTCTTTGTTTTCCACTGTATAACATGTTTTATCTTTCCTTTGCAGTTTTCCATTGGTCCCCATCTTCTTGGGGACAGATATATTTAATGCCCAAAAGAGCTCCACAAAAGAAAGCATATGAGATTGAAGAGACCAACTACTCCAATCCCTTAATTTTTTTCTGATGAACAAGAATTTATTTTCTCTTCTTCCCACTCCATTCCCCAACTGAACAACTAGGAAAGAAGAAAGAAAGGAAGAAAGGAAGGAAGGAAGGAAGGAAGGAAGGAAGAAAGGAAGAAAAGAAGAAAGAAAGAAAGAAAGAAAGAAAGAAAGAAAGAAAGAAAGAAAGAAAGAAAGAAAGAAAGAAAGAAAGAAAGAA
>NW_020954751.1:17367147-17432576 GCF_900497805.2 Vombatus ursinus | reverse complement strand
GAAAGAAAGAAAGAAAGAAAGAAAGAAAGAAAGAAAGAAAGAAAGAACCCTAATAATACATGCAGAGTGAAATAAAACAATTCTCACACTGGCCAAGTCCAAAAATGTATGTCTTGTTCTACATGTTAAGTCCATTACTTCTCTGGCAGGAGGTAGATAGTTTTTCCTTTTTCATCCTCTGGAATAGTCCAAAAACTCCCTCATTTTACAGAGGAGGAAACTGAGCCCTGTGGAAGTAAGTGTATTGGCAGCTAGGTGGCACAGTGGGCAGCCTGCTAGACCTGGAGTCAGGAAGATCTGAGATCAAATCTGGCCTTAGACATTTACTAGTTATGTGACCCTGGGCAAGTCACTTAACCCTGTTTGCCTCAGTTTCCTCTTCTGTAAAATGGGGACAATAATAGGATCTATCTCCTAGGGTTGTTGTGAAGATAAAATTACATATTTATAAAATGTTTTGAAAACTTAAAAGCCATTATTATTATTATTATTATTATTTTCTTTGCCCAAGGTCATGGAGCTCATTACCATCTACCCCATACCCTCCCTTTTTCTCCAGTAGATTATCTCCACTAACATCCTCTCTCTCTCTCTCCCTTAATCTTCAAGGGCTTCCATCTACTGGTTCTTTCCCTGTGGCCTTCAAACTTTCTCAAACATTCTTATTCTGAAAAAAATAAATAAATAATCTCACTAGACTCTACCATCCCCTCAAGTTATTGTCTTATCTTCCTCAGCCCTTTATTAGCCAAATTCTTTTTTTGTTTTTTGGGGTTTTTTGGGGGGCCGTGAGACAATCTGGGTTAAGTGACTTGCCCAGGGTTTATTAGCCAAATTCTAGAAAAAGCCATCTACATTCATTACCTCCACTTCCTTTCCTCTCATATTCTTCTCAACACTTCACAATCTGTCTTCCATCTTGATCACAAAACTGAAACTACTCTCTTAAGATAACAAAACTTTCTAAATTGTCAAATTTGATGGTCTTTTCTTAATCCTCAATCTTCTAGACATCTCTGAAGCATTTAACACAGCTGATAATCCTCTTCTCTATGGGTTTTTATGACACTAGTCTCTCCTGGTCCTCCTACTACCTGATTTCTTTGTCTTCTTTTCTGGATCATCATCCATACCTCACTCCACAACTGTGGATATACCACCAATGCTCTACCTTGGCCCTCTCCTCATCTCTCTCTATACTTTCTGTTTCGGTGACTTCATCAGATTATTCTTCAGTTGTTTTCAGTTGTGTCTGACTCCATGACTCCATTTGGGGTTTTCTTGGCAAAGATACTGGAGTGGTTTGCCATTTCCTTCTCCAGCTCATTTTACAGATGAAGAAACTGAGGCAAACAGGAGTAAGTGACTTGCCCAGGGCCACACAGCTAAGAAGTATCTGAGACCACACTTGAACTCAGAAAGATGAGTCTTCTTGACTCCAGACTGGACATCCTATCCACTGTGCCATCAAGCTGCTAATCTTCATCAGTTTACATCAGTTTAATTATCTTCACTAGGCTATAAACTTCTTTTGGCAGTTAAGGTCCTTCACAATCTAACTCCCTCCCATTTTTCCAATATTAGTCCGCATTGTCCCCCTTCATACACAGTCCAATCCAAACAAACTTGCCTCCTTACTCTTCTACACATGACATGACATTTCCTGTCTTTACAATTTTGTGCTGGCTTTGTCCCATGTCTAATATGCATTTCCTTCCTCATTTCTGAATCTTAGAATCTCTAGCATCCTTCAAGACTCAACTCAAACACTCTTCCTATCGGAATCCTTCTAGTTCTATGATTCCGAATGCTTAGCAAAGAGCGGACTCTTAATGAATATCTCTTGATTGACTGATTTCTTAATAAATGCTGGATCAATTGGCCTTATTTGAATGTGTTGGTACAGGCACACCTTGTTTTACTGTGTTTTGCTTCATTGCTGTAGATTTTGCATTTTTTTTTTACAAATTGAAGGTTTGTGGGAACTCTGCATCGAGTAAGTCTATTGGTGCAATTTTTCCAACAGCACGTGCTCACGTCATGTCTCTTTGTCACATTTTGGTCATACTTGCAATATTTAAACTTCTTCACTGTTATTATATCTCTCATGGTGATGTGTGATCTTTGATGCTACTATTGAAATTGCTTTGGGGCACCATGAACCACATCCAGATACAACTGCAAACTTAATCGAT
Source organism: Vombatus ursinus (assembly GCF_900497805.2). Taxonomy (NCBI): domain Eukaryota; kingdom Metazoa; phylum Chordata; class Mammalia; order Diprotodontia; family Vombatidae; genus Vombatus; species Vombatus ursinus. The sequence goes on along the minus strand of NW_020954751.1, from coordinate 17,430,381 downwards.
AAATGTGTGTGTGTGTTTTGACTGCTCCATAATGGGCTGTTCCCCATCTCTCTCCCTCTCCTCAGGCCTCTATAGTCCCTGAGACATTACAATACAATGGTTTCTTAGTGTTCAAGTGAAAGGAAGAGTCAATCAGTGAGACAAACTTAATTGTCATAATTTAAGAAATTGCCACAATCACCCCAAACTTCAACAACTACCACCCTGATCAGTCAGCAGCCATCAACATCTAAACAAGACCCTCCACCAGGAAAAAGATTAAGACTCACTGAAGGCTCAGATGATGGTTAGCATTTTTTAATCAATAAAGTATTTTTAATTAGGGTATATATATTTTTAGACATGATACTATTGTATACTTAATAGACTATAATATAGTATAAATATAACTGTTATATGCACTAGAAAACCAAAAAATTTGTGACTCTTTATTGTGATATTTGCTTTATTGTAGTGGTCTGGAATAAATAAACCCTCATTATCTCCGAGGTATGTCTATATAGTGGGCAGTTAGGAGGCACAGTGGATAGAGTGTTAGACCTGGAATCAAGAGGACCTGAGTTCAACTAGCTGTATGATCCTAGGCAAGACACTTAACCTTGTTCGCCTCAGTTTCTTCATCTGTAATATGAGCTGGAGAAGGAAATGGCAAACCAGTCCAGCATCTTTGCCAAGAAAACCCCCATGTGGGGTCACAGAGAGTAGGACATGAAAACAACTGAACAACAACAATAAGAAAACATTCCATGAGGATAGGAGACTGTCTCACCTAAAGCATGTACCTCTCCCTGAAAGAAGCACAATGGGTGAATGAAAAACAAATGACTTGTGTTGATGAGAGAAAAGAGACTGTGATGCAAGGTAGCAATTAATAAATGTTCCTTTTGGCAAAAGTTGAAACGGTCTTCCTTCTTTCACAAGAAAACCGATGCAGAAAGCAAAACTATTGGGTTAGGTTTGCCTCCTTTGCTAGCAGCCAGGGAAAGACTTTTCAGTGACTGCTGACATAAGAGAGTGATGGATTTCACCACTTTTCAAAAGCCCACTTCACTAACACTCCCAAGTCCCTTTCTTCTGAAGCTGGGAAAGACTGAATTAGAAGGGGTTAGAACAGGATTTTCCTAAAGCTCAGGTCTCTCTCCAGACAGACTTTGAGATCACCCTGGTCCACCCCTCCTCCAACTCAATAAACTCCAGTGGCTTCCTGTTACTTCTAGGATCAAATACAAATTCCTCTGCTTGGTACCTAAAAAGCATCTGGCTCTCCCATCTTACCTTTCCAACCTTAGTACACATTATTCTCCTCTACCGTGTAGTCCTCTCCTCCCCCCACCCCCAACTCAATAAACTCCAGTGCCTCCCTCGCATCTCAAAACTCTCTGTTTGGCATTCAAAGGCCTTCACAACCTATTCCCCATCCCCCATCCTTTCCAGCCTTCTTGAACCTTACTCCCCACCACATACTCTTCCATTCAGTAACACTGGCCTCCTGGCTGTTCCAAAAATCACACTCCCATCTCTGGGCTCCAAGCTTTTTCTCTGGCTGTCTCCTATTCTTGGGTTATTCTCCCTTCTCAACTTCACCTCCTGGCTTCCCTAGTTTCCTTTAGGTCCCAACTAAAATTCCACTTTGTACTGAAGACCTTCTGGAATCCTTCTTAATTCCAGTTCCTTCCCTCTGTTAATTAACTCCTTTTTATCCTGTAAATAGCTGATTTGCACATATTTGTTTACTTGTGGTCTCTCCCAATAAATTGTAAGCTCCTTGAGAGCTGGGACTATCTTTTGCCTCTTTTGGTATCCCCAGTGCTTAGTTCAGTGCCTGGCACATGGTAGGTGCTTAATAAATGTTTATTGATTGACTGATTGATTGATTGATATATTTTGCATTCTAAACCTAATGTCTACTTGCTGTTCTCACGGAGTACACTCAGGCCCTTGGTTCCGTTCCTTTGAACTGGTAGACCCCCCTTCAGGTAATACCTCAATTCAATTCTTCTTCCTCCTCTTCTCCCCATCCCCATCCCCATCCCCCTCCCTCTCCTCCTCCCCCTCTCCCCCCTCCTCCTCCACCTCCTCCTCTTGTTCTTAAACCCATTCCCCTTTTCTCCTCCTCTTCCTCTTCCTCTTCCTCTTCCGGCTGGAATCCCTCAGCTCAATCACCACCTTCAGCATGAGACCCTTCCTATTTCATTTTAACTACCGCCACCCCCCATGATAGTAGTGCCTCCCCCTAAAAAGTGTTTACAGAAGATTCAAATGAAGCAACATATGTAAAGCACTATATAAATGTTGAATATTATTATTGTACTATATGTGTATACATGTTATACACACACACATATAGATTGCCTACCCATTTAGAATTCCTTGAAGACAACATCTGTTTCATTTCTGTCTTTGATTCCCAGCACCTAGGAGGCATGGAAACATGGAGCCTGGAGACCTTGGTTCAAAACCCACCTCTGCTGATTACTACCTATGTGACTTTGGGCAAGTCATTTGACTTCCCTTGGCCTCAGTTTCCTCATCTGCAAAATGAGGAGACTGGGCTTGATGGCCTCTGAGATACCTTCCAGCTCTAAATCTATGAGCACATAGTAGGCCCTTAATAAATGCCAGCTGATTGACTGAGTAACAAATGAACAAATAGTTTTTTGATTGATTGGTTTTACTTGTGTGTGGTAATATAATGTTCATCTCCTGTAAAATACATTCTCTCCCTCCCCCTCACAATTGCTTCATTTTAACTTTGTCATAATGTTTGAAGTTACACCAGCTGAAGAATAATATGGATTAAACAATCTCTAAAATGTTCTTTTAAAACACAAATATCCCTACGAGTAGGAAGGGCAAAAGAAACCTAAATTTTACTGAGATTATCTCATCTGAATCCTACAACAACCCTAGGAGATAGGTAAGGCAAGCATTGTAATCCCCTTTAAAAGAAGAAACTAAGGCTCTGAGACATTGCCCAAGGTCAAAGGGCTCATAAAGGATGGGATCTGGTCTTCTAAGGATCTTGCCAGGCCAAATGGCCCCACTCTTCTATTTTAAAGTAAACCAAGAATTCCTAACGTACTCATGACACGTCCTGCCTTTGTCCTGCAAAACCAGATTCTGAAGCAGTGGGGGAGTGTACTTGGAAAGTCTCTCAACTCCACCCCCTTAGCACTAACACCAAGAGAATAATACCAAGGTCAGGAATCCTTCCCCTCCCCCACCTCTTTGCATAGCTATCTCCCTTCAAAGCACCTCCCTTCTGGGTCTCCAGGCACAGAAATTCACATCAAGAAGATTTTGGTTGGGGCAGCTAGGTGGTGCAGTAGATAGAGCACCGGGGCCCTGAAGTCAGGAGGATCTGCGTTCAAATCTGACCTCAGACCAAACACTTGACGCTTACTAGCTGCATGACCCTGGGCAAGTCACTTAACCCCAATTGCCTAAAAAAAAAAAAAAGAAGATTTCGGTCATCTCTCTCTTTCTCTCTTTTAATTGCCTGTGTTTAAACTACAACTCTATTTCAAATAATGCCCTGCTCAGTTTCTGCAGTAAGAGCACAGCTAGGTGGCACAGTAGATACCTTGCTGGGCCTAGACTCAGGAAGACCTGAGTTCAAATATGGTCTCCAATACTTAACTGTATAACTCTGGGCAAATCACTTAACCCTGTGGCCTCAGTTCCTTATCTGTAAAATGAGCTGGAGAAAGAAATGGAAAACTACTTCAGTATTTCTGCCAAGAAAATCCCAAATGGGGTCACGAAGAACCAGACACAACTGAAAAAACTGAACAATACAAATTGTGCTACATGAATGTAATAAAATATTACTGTGCTGTAAAAAACAATGAATGTGATGAATATAGAGAAGTATAGAAAGAATTGCATGAACTGATGCAGAGTGAAGTAAGAAAAATACTAATTACTAAAAAATACTGATTACAATAATGTAAATAGAACAAACACATAAATCAAATCAAAAGTAAGTGTTGCAAATTACAAAGAAGAAGCATGACTCAAAAGAAGAGATATGAGAGGACACTCTCACTGTAATCCTTGCAGAGGGATCCATAAGTGTTGTACATTGTGCATATTTTCAGACTTTTAAAATTTACTGATCAGTTATACTGATTTTTTCCCCCTATTTTTCTTTATTTGTCTTAAAAATATACTATTTGTTATATAGGATAGCTCTCTAGGAAAGAGAAAAGGAGGGATATGGGGGGAAACTATGGTGATGTAAAAAAACAAAGATATTCAAAAAACTTTTTTAAAAACAAATGCATGTGATGAGTAGTGCACTTTTATTATCTGTTTGATAAGTGAGGAAACTGAGGTACCGGAAGGTCATAGGACCACAGATTTAGAGCTAGAAAGGACCTAAGAAGTCAACTAATATAATCCAAATTTTTCATTTTACAGTTATGGAAACTGAATCACAGAGAATATAAGTGATTTGACTAACATCACATTGAAAAATTACAGAGCCAGGATTTGAACCATGAACCTCTCTGAGTCTCAATTTCTTCTTTCAAATAGGATAATAATAATTCCAACAGAGGCTGGATGACCACTGTTGTACTATATTACAGTGGGGACTCCCAATAAAGGTTGGATTAGATGACCACTAAGATCTTTCAAACTCTTTCAGTTCTATGATTCCCTGATTCTGCAACCTCACCTATCTTATAGCACTGTATTGAGTCTTCTGACCTGAGTCAATCAACTGAGGCTTTATTAAGTACCTACTATATATGTCAGGTTTTGTCCTGGGGTCCAAGTCTACTCTATTCATTGTAATACTTTAAATAGCAGATAAAAGACCTTAAACAAAGTCTTCTGAGTCTTAGATTTGTATTCTTTACACTAAATTATGCTGCTTTTTAAAAAAACTGTTACTTAGAACTACCACATTAGAGCATTCCACACAATGTCTCGAACACTCACCCAAACAGATCTACTTTAGGAGGGTATGGTGGTTTGAAGTCAATTTCAAAGTTATGGATACACTCCATATTTGATAGTTTCTTTTAATAAATAAATAAAAGCCAGACACCAATTAGTTTATTTAAACTTTTCTCAAGCTCTTTCTATTTTTAGTCCTTGGCACTTCCTAGAGAAAGTAGTTTCACTGTAGTAAGTACTACTTAACTTAATTTTGGGCTCTACCAGGAAAGAATGGACAGCTTTGTAGAGACAGGGCTATTACTGGTCTGAAAGGTAGAAAAAGCTCCAAGAGTAGCATCAAAGACAGTTTATATCTGTTCTCCTCCTCTAACAAAGGGGAATTCTGTGACTCAGAGCTATGAAGTAACTTTCTCTAGGTCACACTATTTAGGGGATGAGTCAGAACGAAAACCAGATTTCCTAATTGCTAATCCAATGCTCTTCGTTCTATTGAATATGTCCAGTTCTATTTGTTTTTCGCAAGATTTCATTTGTTGTTCAGTCATTTTCAGTCATGTCCAACTCTTTGTGAAACTATTTGGAGTTTTCTTGGCAAAAATACTGGAGTAGTTTGCTATTTCCTTCTCTAGCTCATTTTTACAGATGAGGAAACTGAAGCACACAGGGTTAATTAAGTGACTTGCCCAGGGTCACACAGCTAGTAAGTGTTTCAGGCCAAATTTAAACTCAGGGAGAGGAGTCTTTCTGGCAACGGGCCCAGCACTCTGTCCAGTGAGCCACCTAGCTGATTTCCCCCACCTCCATCCCGCCCCAGATTTCATACTGACTGGTTTCCCAGGATCCAGAGTTTCTTTACTATTTGTTGGGGCATATAAATGTGAACAAGGTATCATTTCCTTGCCCTTGTAGAGATTATTACAATATTGCATTAGGAAACTGGGGTCCCCTGAGTTCTAGTTACCACTCCACCACTTGTTGTGTGACCATAGCCAGGCAACAAACTTCCTTATTCTAACTCCTACTCCCGTGATTCAATTATCCTTACCTGTGCTAGTGTCAAACACAACGCCTAACACACAGTAGACACTTAATAAATCCTTGTTGATTGACTGATTTATGAAATAGACAGCATAAATCATCTCCTTCATCATGAGGACTGCCCCATAGTATTCACATACTGTTGGATGTAAAATAAAAATGGCGTATTATACTATAGAGACACAAAAATCATTAGGTCCAGGAAAACAGTATTTACAATGTTCTAAAATGTTCTTAGTGATACAAAATGAACACAGAAAGGACCTGAAACTCTGGGCAACTGAAATGAGGGATCTTGGGCCCAAAGTACAATTGAACCATAACCTACTTCCACTCAGTAGAGGGATATTAGTTGCAGAATGTCACATATGTTATAAGACTCAGTTGCTCTGTTAGTGGGTTTGCTTAACTGTTCATTTGTTACAAAGGAGGGTAAAATGTTGGGGACAAGGGGGGAACCTGCCCTTAGGAATATTCAGAAATGACTGTGATATAAAAGCAAAAGGCACTAATTATTTTTTTAAAAACACAAGTTGCTATTCATCCTGGTATGCTGTAAGTTCTAATGGGTCCTACCAAGCTAGAAAGGCTTCAAGAAAGGCCTGGTAACTTGATCAGATCATTCCCTTACTTAAAACTCTTCTGGGGTTCCCTAATGCCTTTAAGATAATCATCAACACAAATGTAAAACTACAAGGGGGCATAATGGATCATCTAGCCCAATACCTTTCCTTCATTTTATAAATGGAGAAACTCAGGCCCAGAAAAGTTAAGAGACTAGCCTAAAGTTATATAGGTAATAATGACAGCTAACATTTATATAATTCTTAAAAGTTAGCAAAGTGCTATATACATACTATTTCATCTGACAGAGTCAACTTAGCATAGAAAATGGAAAGCTGGCCTCAGAAGTAGGAAAATATAAATTCAACATACTGGCTGTTGAATGTAACTAACACATACTGGCTGTGAGACTCTGGGCAAGTCATTTAACCTCTCCATTCCTCAGGCAAATCTCTAAGATCAATTTGCAGAAAAGGTGCTGACATCCAGCTGGTAAAGGGAGTTAGTTCCCTGTGGCAATGAAATCATAGGTCCAAATTCCTATCCATACCTTATCTTATCCGGCTACAACCTCCTGGGGGTACTGATATCATCAGCTTTTTTTGTAAATGAGGAAATTGAGATTGAGAGGTAAAGGGTCACACACTTAGTAAGTGCCAGAGGCAGGATTCAAATTGAGGTCTTTCTGACCCCAAGTCCAGCACTCTGGATTTGTACTGTATCACCTAAATGATGTAACAGAGCAAAGATCCAAACTGGTTCTTCAGAATACAAATTTACAATACAAACTCCTTAGCCTGGCATTTAAAGTCCTCTTTAGTTGGGCTCTCACCTGCCTTTTTCTAGTTTTATTCTTATTATTCCCTATTTTGCTTTCATTCCAGTCAACCTAGGGGCAATAGTTACTCCTTGTCAATTACATCTCCTCCTGTAGGCATAGGGCCTATCCATCTCATGTCTGAAATGTACTCCCCTGCCTTCTCCTCCTAGCACTCACTGTGTATGCATGTTATAGAACATTTGCTCTCATCTCTCCCTGGTGAAAGTACAGTGGCTTCCACCTTTTTTTTTTTTTTAATTCCTTGAGCCTCTTTCAACAACAACAAAAATGTGGCATGAACCCCCAGGGTAAATTAAATATTTTACTGGGCCCAGAGTCAGGAAGACCTGAGTTCAAATCCAGCCTAAGATACTTATTAGATGCATGACCCTGCATAAGTCACTTAAATTCAGTTTCCTCAATTGTAAAATTGGAAATTGTAACAGCACCTACCCTCCAGGGTCGGGGTGAGGATCAAATGAAATAGTGTCTGTAAAGTACTTAGCATACTGCCTAGAGGCTTAATATATATTTGTTCGCTTCCCTACTGATAATATTCTGTAGTTATTTACTCATTAAAGCACCATTAAAATTTTTAGCTTAAACTTCCTGGACCATTGGCGCAAACCCCCAAAGAGTTTGCAAACCACTAAATGCATGACTTAGTATATATGCTTTGTAAATCAGTTATCTGTATGCCTTATCTTTTCAGGACCAAAGCTCCTTTGGAAGAAAGAACTTGTTTTTGTCTTTCTATCTCTAGCACAATGTGTTACCCACGGTGGGTATTCACTAAGCACTTGGTGAATTGAATTGGTGAGGAATTATATAGACTGCTCTAGGCCGAGCCTCACTAGATTCTGTGAGGCTCATTACTAGGTTAGCCACCAGGTGATAAACCCCTACTTTTGAAGTATACACTCAGTTTACGGAAAAGCCTCAATATTCTCTAATCCTGTGTTGCTGCTGTTGCCGCTGCTGTTGTTTTTATCCACAAAGTGGAATCACACATGAAACAGGAAGGAGCTAAAAGCAGGCAATGCTAAGGCTAAGAGCTCTTAGGTGGTAAATGATATTTTTGTGCCCTCCCCCAGCTGATTTCCCTTTCTGGGAGCCAGATACGAATAAGGTCTGATGTGTGGCCCTCCATTCAGAGATGCATTGATTACATCTGCTAAACAAGGATTCTTCAAAAGCATCACTATCTGAAGGGCCCACCTTCAGCAAAGTTTAAGCTCAGATTTCAACTGGGAATCCCAATAACCAAGGATTCTTCTGGAATGGATGGTAATGGCCTGGGGGTGTGGGGAGTGTGGAATTCACTCTTATCAGGGATTTCTGGGAATTGCTGCTGCACTCCCAGCTTCCAAATGGGACTGGGGTGGGAAGCAGGGGTAGGATAATATGTGGCCTGCCTAGCCATTTGCATGATTGAAGCCACACCACCAGCAGAAATGGATTGCTGCTCTTAAAAGTTAATTGCAGTGGGAAAAGGAAACAAGGACATTCTGGGGATTAGGTTATCCTGGGTCCAACCCTCAGACTTTTGGGAGGGGAAAGTGAAATAGATAGAATTGGGGGAAGGGAGAGAAGCTTTTGAGAGGCCAGATAAAGAACACTTCAAGCTGTGATCGCATTGATGTGGGTACCATGCAGATAATAATGCTTCCATGCCCTCTCATCCCCTGCTGTTCTTGTTCAATACTCCCCATAAGTTCTCCCCAGGGAGTATTCTAGTTATCTTGACATTGCATGGATACCAATGGAGAATACAGCCTGTCCATCCCCTCCATTATGAGCCCACCTTCTGTTTACATCATTACTTCTCCCATGACATCTTTTGCAAGGCTTCTGTTGCACCAGCATCAGCTCTTCCCTGGTAATTCCTTGGGCCCTACTCATGCTCACCATAGACTACTCCACTGCCCTTTGATTGACCCTTGGGTTTAATTCTTTGAAGGCTGTAGTGTTCCATGACATTGACATACAGTATCACCAGAAGAATAATGTTTTAAAGAAAGTGGTCCTTAAAAGGAAAGAAAAAAAAAGGATGTTTGTTTCAGGGAGAAACTTGTCATAGTTTCCAAAAGGCGACCCAGTCTACCTTCCTCCTCCTGTTCAGTTCTGGGTCCAATCAATCAAGCAAATACTTATTAAATGCTAGGCACCATACTAGATGCCAGAGATACAAATATAAAAATGACAACTGTCCCTTCCCTAAAAGAGCTTACATTTGATAAGGGAAGACAACATATATATGTGTGTATATATATATACATTTGTGTGTATGTGTATATATATGTATACACACACGTGAGTAGGTATGTATGTATGCATGTGCATCTGTATATAAATATAACCCCTCCTGGATCACTGCTTCTTCATGGCGGAGGCTTGCATAGATCAATGAAACTATGAGCTATGCCGTGCTGGGTTACCCAAGACAGGCAAGTCATAGTGGAGAGTTCTGACAAAAGGTGATCACTGGAGAAGTGGATGGCAAAGTACTCCAGTATCTTTGCTGAGAAAACCCCATGGAATGCTTGGCATGCTATGGTCCACAGGATCACAGAGAATCAGACATGACCAAACCACTGAAAAACAAATATAAATACAAACATGGACAAAAAGAAATACAAGGTAAGTGGGGGATGGGTGGGAAGGCTGAGGATCAGTAGTTTGGAAGTGGGGAATGAGGAAAGGCTGTAGATGGCGACTGAGCTTTGAAGGAAACTAGATGTTAAGAGGCAGAGGTGAGAATGTGGTCTATTCCAGGAATGAGGGACAGCCCATGCAAATGCAGATAGGAGATGGAATGTTGTGTATGAGGAACAGTAAAAAGGAGGATAGTTTGGCTGGATGGTGTAGTTCAGGAAAGAGATTAACATGTAATAAACCTAGAAAGATAGGTTGGAGCCAGCTTGTGAAGAGCTTCCAAGGCCAGAGGAGTCTTGTGCTTGATTACAGAGGGAACAGGGAACCAATGGGTTTATTTTATGGCCCAGATCATGACTATGTACCAATGATCTCTTAATTGCCATACCTAATGGTCTCATCCTTCTTGACCTCCCTGCAACCTTTGACACTGTTGATCACCATCACCTCCTGAGTCCTCGCTCCTCTCTCTCCTAGTTCTTCGGTCACACTGCTCCTTCTCAGTCTCTGTTGCATCTTTAGCCAGGTCGGGTCCACTCACCATAGGCTTCCCCTAAGGCTCTCTCCTGAACCCTCTTCTCTCTTCCTTCTATGCTCTCTCATGCAGTGATCTTGTCAGCCCCCAGGAGTTCAACTATCATCTCTATCCAGATGATTCCCCTATCTACATACTTGGGCCTAACCTTTTTCCTGAGCTTTAGTCCTATATCACCAACTGCTTTTTGGACCTCTCAAATGAAAGCCTCATAGGTATCTCAAATTCAACATATCTTCTTGTTGTTGTTCAGTCACTTTCAGTTGCATCCAACTCTTTGTGACCCCATTCGGGGTTTTCTTGGCAAAGATTCTAGAGTGGTTTGCCATTTCCTTCTTCAGCCCATTTTACAGATGAGAAAAGTGAGGCAGACAAAAGTATGTGACTTGCCCAGAGTCACACAGCTAGAAAGTATCTGAGACCAGATTTGAACCCAGGAAGATAAGTCTTTTTGATTCCAGACCCAGCACCCTGTCCACCTTGCCATTTAGCTGCCCCTCACCATGTCTAATAGAATAGTATCTTTCTTTCTCCAAAAAACCTTTCCTTCTTCCCAACTTTACATTTACTATCAAGAGCTCTACCACCCTCTCAGTCACCCAAGCTAGTTACCTCATTGCCATCCTCAACTCCACCCCACGTACTTAATCTGTTGTCAACTCGTGCTCCTTCCTTCACAATATCCCTTGTATACATCCTATGCTTCTCACTCATACAGCCATCAACACAGGTCAGGCCTTTATCACCTCTTGCCTGGGTTATTCCAGTAGCCTTCTAATTGTCTCTCTGTCTTACACTGGCTGGATGTCCAATCTATCTTCTGAATTCACTCAGCTGCCAAAGTGACCTTCCTAAAAAGCACAGGTCTGACCATGTCACTCCACTCTGCTCAGTGAGCCCCAGAGGCTCCTTATTATCTTTAGGATAGAATAGACATGATACTGTCTGGTGGTTAAAGCATTCTCCCCTATGCACTCCATGTATACTTTCAAAGCTCCCCACCATGTACCACCCGGCTACCTTGGCCTATCTGTTGTTCCTCACATATGAAATTCTATCTCTCAACTCTGGGCATTTTCACTGACTGTCTCCTATTCCTGGAATGCCCTCCCTCCTCATTTAGATCTCCTGCCTTCCTTGGCTCAGCTAAAATCCCACCTTCTGCAAAAAGCCTTTCCCAGTCCCAATTAATGTTACTGCTTTCCCTCTGAGATCACTTCCAATTTACCCTGTATATGTCTTGTACATAGACAGTGGTTTGAATTTCGTCTTCCCATTAGAATGTGATCTCCCTGAAGGCAGGGGCTATTCATGCCTTTCTTTATACCCTTAGCCCTTAGTACAGTGCCTGGTATACAGTAAGAACTTAATAAGTGCTTGTTGACTAACAGATCAATAAGATGAAACACCCACAGAAGTAATAATACCATACATTTGTATAGCTGTTAACGACATGTAGAATACTTTCTTATTCATTATTTAATTTGATCTTTAAAGTAAAAGTGAGTAGTTAGTCTGGTAGTATTATCACACATTTTGCAGATGGTGAAGTTCAGGCTCAGAAAAACGGTTTGATGATATGGGATAGAACCAGAAACAGAGTCAGAGAACCTTAGTACCATGTAACTTCAGGCAAGTCACAACCTCCCTGGGCCTAAATTTATAGCTGGAGTGATGAGATATACATACATGAACAAAGAAAATAAACAATAACATTTATCTACAAAAATGATAGGACTAACCATTTTATGGACTAGGGGTTCCCTCCCTAACTTCTTCCAACCTCAGAACTACCAATTCCAGCGTGCCTACTGATCTGTCCCCATCAAATCCATTTTGTTTCTTTAAAAAAAAAAACTTTATTTTTATTTGGAAGAAACACCAAGGGGCAGCTAGGTGGCAAAGTGGATAGAGCACTGGCCCTGGAGTAAGGGAGGACCTGAGTTCAAATCTGACCTCAGACACATAACACTCACTGGCAGTGTGACCCTGGGCAAGTCACTTAACCCCATTGCCTAGCCCCCCAAAAAACAAACAAACCAAAAACCACCAAATAAAATTAGCATTTACATATACATAGTAGAACCAAGAAAAAGAGCATTTACATCAAAGTTCAGGTCTCTATTATGTACAGTTTGCTTTTCTTTCTGGGTATAAAATAAATTCACACTGTAGCTTTCAAATCTGCCCTGCTTGTCTGTGCTTCTTTCTGACCTTTCTTCCATTCTATGCATTTTTTTTAAAAGATATCTCACTGACCATCTTTTTAAAAATTTTTTTTTAGCTACCCTATCCCTATTCCCACATACCTTCCCTATTCTCACCTCCCTCCACACTGGAAATAAGAAATATTTATTTAGACTTCTTGATGGTCAAGAAAAATGAATTCCCTCATTGACTTCAAAAAATATGGCTTATTCTGCAAATTTCAATCCAACACATTCAACAAATATTATTAAGCCCCTCCTATTAAAGTCATGCTTTAGACACAAAGACAAAACATAAAACAGTCTCTTTCCTTCAGAAGCCCATACTTTAATGGGTGGGAGACTACACAGTAATCTATTAATTAATCAATAAGCTTTACTTATTAAGGTCTTACTATGTGCCAGGCACTTTGCTGAACACAAACACAGAAGCAAAAGTTCACACTCACAAGTTTACTTTAACCACAAGCATAATAAATCCATCAATAATCATTTCCTAAGAACCTAGCACTTTCCAGAGTCTTCTGCTTCCTCACAAGGAACTTGTTATTTGGAAGGAATAAATCAGGAGATCGGAGTTGAGTGATAATGAACTGTGAGACCTTGAACAAATCATTTTACCTGTTTAGCCTCAGTTCCCCCATGAGTAAAACAGAGATGATAATGCTTGTATTCTCTTCCTCACAAGGTTGAGAAGTGATTTGTAAACCTTAAAAGACTATAGAAATAGGAACTGTTGTATCACACACCGTACGTCATCTTCCATCTCCTTTCATCCTTTCCCATCTCCCATCAGCTTCTGTACTGGATGTACTGCAGACTTGGGATACATTCCCAAATCTTCTCAGAATCCCTTGTTTTCTTCAAAAGTCTTGATCCCACCCTACTGATAGTTCCTCCTTCCCCAATCCCAAATTTACTTTTGATTTCATATATATTTTGAATATACTTATTCATGTACACGTTTTTCCTAGATAGAATGGAAGGCCCTTGTGGGCAGGGACTGTATTCCTACTTCTACGTATAGTGCTTAACCTATAGTAAGTGCTTAATAAATGCTTGTTGATTGATTGTTATTAGTATTACCCCCACTAAGAGGAATTCAATTTGATCATAGAGTTAGTCTTACTGAACTCAAGCAGCTGCCATTAAAATCTGAGAAACCCACCAGTGGCGATTAGGTCTGGCAGGAAAAAAGAATTATATAGAATTACCGAATTAGCAGTCCCTCCTCCTCACCACCCTGAAGTTCCTCTCCTATTTCTCTAATATGACTGCTGAGCCTATCTTTCATATCTAGAAATAACAGTCAGAACACTGCCTTTCCCTATCTTTCTGTAAATATGGGCTAACAACAGCATAGGTGCACTTTACTGACCTTTGAAAATAACAGCAATTGTGCTTAAACACTGCTTAGCAGCATTCACATCCTTTCTAACAGTAAGAGCAACTGGGCTGGCTGGCCTTACGAAGGAGTAGAGGGATGGGGTAGGGATGGGGGGAGGCAAGTAGCATAGGGGCTGGAGGCCAGCTGACTCTTCTATTCTTCTGGTGTCTGCAGTTCTTTGATTCCAAATCCAATTATCTATGAGCTGCCTTTCCAGTACCAGCTTTGTCACTCGGTAGGCATACAAACTTGGACAAGTCACTTAACAAGAGCTCTCTGGGCCTTCATTTCCTCCTTGGACTAGAGGGTGGCTAAGATCCCTTCCATGTTAAATAATGGTCTCTGAAAATCTAAAGCACTAATTTATGGGACTGGAGAGCAGGGCAGGGGGGGGAAGAAAGGGAGTGGTTGGTGGACAGGGATGGACAGAAGGCAGGAGCAAGAATCCAGCAAGAAGTCCACACAAATAGCATGTCAGTTTTATCTTCTCTGATACATTAAAAGGATGATGGATCTAGAGCTGAAGGGGACTCTGAAGATCATTGAGTACAATTCCCACGTTTTACAGATGAGGAAACTGAGGTTGAGAGGTATAGTGCTACACAAGTAATATGTGGAAAATCTAGGAATTGAACCTGGGTTCTCCAAATTGAGCACTCTTTATAATACACCACAGCTAGGTACAGAAACCCAACTAATAAAGATCTAGAATCAGGTAGAAGGAATGGGTGCTAGGAGCTAAGAGGATGATGATGATGATGATGATGATGATGATACTAATGGTAGCAATTCCTGCCCTTACACTAGGGGAATTTCATATCCATTTAGACGTTCCCTAGCCTCCTAATTCATCTACCTCTTTAAAATTCCTTCATTCTGTTTTACCCGTAGCTCTTCCTTACCAGTGTTCTACTTCGCTAATTGGAAACTCTGACGTGATTTCTCTATATAGTCTTACCATTCTTCCTCCCCCTAAGCCTCATCCCTTCTAAGGTTATTAGAGACTTCCAATCACTGTCCCTCCCTCCCCCCAATTACTCCCTCTGGCTTTTACTTCTGTTCTGGAATCACCTTCCTCTCTCTCCAGTTTCATCCCAATAACTAGCCATTTCAATTCTACACTGTCCTCTGCTCTCCAAAATCACCTCTCTTCAGTCTTCAGTCTCTTCTAAGCATTTGGTTCCTTCCCTTCTGCCCTCAAACCTGCCCATGTCTTCCCTATCCTTAAAAAAACAAACAAAAAAAAAAAACCCACTTTCATTAGACACTGTTATCCCTTTAAGCTATCATCCTGGATCAATCCCTATCCCCTTTCAGTCAAACATCTTGAAAAAGTGGTCTGCACCTTCTGGTCCACTTCATCTCCTCACACTCAGTCCTCAAGCCTTTGCAGTTTGGCTTCCAAACTCACCATTCAACCAAAATTGTTCTCTCAAATGTTACCAGTGATCTCTTAATTAATAAATCTGATGGTGTTTTCTCAGACTTCACCTTTCTCAGTCTATGTGCTATATTTGACACTGTTGGTCTTCTTCTCCCGGATACTCTTCTCTTTTTTTTTTTTTTAACATTACTGTTTCCTAGTTCTCCTCCAGCCTGACAGATAATTCTCTGTCCTTTGTCCTTTTATCATATCTCTTGTTAGTGTTCCCCAAGGTTCCGTCCTACCCCCTACCTTCTCTTCTCCATCCATACGCTATCTGGGTAACCTCATCAGCTTCCATGTGTTTAATTTTCATCTCTACGCAGGTGACATAAACATTTACTGCATAAATCACAAGTCCCAAGCTCCACCTTGAGCTTTAGTCCCCCCTCCACTAGTTACCTATTGAACATTTCAACCTGGATGTCCCAGAGACAGCTTCAGTTCAATATGTCCATGACTGAAGTCATCATCTTCTCCCTCTCCCACCAAACCTGCCTCTCTTCTAAGCTTCCCTATCTCTGTCAAAAGCACTACCATCCCTCCAGTCTCCCAGGTTGTAACACCAGCATTATCCCTCACTCCTTACTCTCCTTGACCCTCATGTGTTTGATGATGCACATTTGTTACAAGGGTTTTGTTTTCTATTTTTCTTTTAAACTGAGGAAGTGGGCTTGTGGAAAATAAAATGAAAACTAAAAAAAACCCCAAAATACTTTTATGCCTATGCTGTATATTTTTTTATACATACTTGTCATCTCTGCTGGAAGGTAAGAAACTTGTGCAAGGGATTATTTTCATCTTTGTACTTGTATCCCTGGTAATGCTTAACAAATATTTGATGAATATAGTACATTGCTTCTGAAAGCACTATAATCACAACCCTTTGAGGTAAGACAATGTGAACATTATTATTCCCATTTCACAGAATAGGAAATTAAGGCCCAGAAACATGGGAATGAGTCACCCTTCATCACATAGCTAGTAAGCACTAGGCCAGAACTCCAACCAGGTCTTCTGACTGAAAGAACAGTCCTCTTCCCACTATACTCCCCTGCCTCTTCCCTGAGAGCTAGGTTGGATCCCATTAAGAGTCTGGCAGAAATAAAGACTGGGGTCAAAATGGCCCAACTGTCCCAGAGTAGGGATTTTATCTCCTGTATGTTCACTCACTCCACTGCTAACCACATTTGAGGCTCTTAACTGCAAAAAGTAACAGCATCTGCCAGGGTGGATGCAACAGCAACTAAGCTGGCAAGCTGCTTTTGGAACAGCCCTGAAAGGCAAAAGGATGTAGTAACGAAAACTGGCAGTCTGCACACCTACCCTGAGGCACGACAGATATTATTACCATTCCCATTTTATAGATGAGGAAAAGGGTTCATAGTTCTTTGGAAGGATGGAAGAAGCATCTGTTTGTGATGTTTCAAGTCAATCAAACCATATCACTGAATAACTGCTGTCAAAGGTGCTAAATGGAGACAAAGTAAATAAATGTTTAGTGAATTTAGTTGAATTGTAAGACTCACTTGTGACAGTAACACCAATGTTGTAACGATCAACCATGAGAGACCTGGCTACTTTGATCAATACAGTGATTTAAGACAATTTCCAAAGATTCATGATGAAAAATGCTTTCCACCTCCAGAGAGAGAACTGGTGATCTCTGACAGCAAACTGAAATACAATTTTCTCATTTTATTTTTTGTGTGATATGGCTAATATGGAAATGTTTTGCATGATTTCACATGTATGATTGATATCATATTGCTTGCTTTCTCAGTGGTTGGGGGAAGAATGGGAGGAAAGGAGAGAATTTGTAACTCAATATTTTAAAACAAAATAATGTTAAAAAATAAATAATAACTTTTAAAAATGACAGCTACATCAGCAACTCCTAGGTTCTCTTCTTCCTAAAGTAATAGTGACAGTTTTAAAAATGTCTTTTTAGGACATTTAGGATGCCTTTGTAGGAGATTTTTAAAATGAATTAGAATGAAGGTTACATATATGAAAAAAAATTATAAGACCTAAGCTCTGCTCTCAAGGGACTTCAGTCTTTGAACTAGTTGTAGGGTAGGCAATAATTTAAAAAAAAAATTTTTTTCCCCAATTATATGTAAAGATAATTTTTAACATTTGTTGTTTTTTTAAAAAAAGTTTTGAGTTCCAAATTCTATCCCTCCCTCCCTGAGATGGTAAGCAATCTGATATAGGTGATATGTGTGCAAACATGCAAAACATTTCCATATTAGTCATTTTGTGGAAGGAAGAAAGAGAGAAAGAGAGAATGAAAGAAACGAAGGAAGGAAGAAAAGAAGGAAGACAGGAAGTAGGAAGGAAAGAAAGGAAGGAAGGCAGAAAGAGAGAGAAAGGAAGAAAGAAAGAAGGGGAAATAGTATGCTTTGGTCTGTATTCAGACACCATCAGTTTTTTTTCCCTAGAGGGAGACTGCATTTTTCATCATGAGTCTTGCATCGTTGTATTGCTGCTGCTGTGGACAGTATTCTCCTACTTTTGCTCACTTCACTCTGTATCAATTCATGTAAGTCTTTCCGGGTTTTTATGAAGTCATCTTACTTGTCATTTCTTATAGTATAAGAGTATTCCATTACATTCATATACCATAACTTGCTCAGGCATTCCCTGATTGATGGGCATATCCTCAATTTCCAATTCTGTGCTAACACAAAAAGATCTGCTGTAAATATTTTTGTGCAAATACATTGTTTTCTTTCTTTCTTTCTTTTATCTCTGGGGTACAGACCTAGTTGTTATTGCTGGATCAAAGGGTATGCAGAATTTTATAGTCCTTTGGGCATAGTTCCAAATTGCTCTTCAGCATGGTTGGATTAATTTACAACTCCACCAACAATGCATTAATGTTCCAGTTCTCCGACATCCCCTTCAATATTTATCATTTTCCTTTTCTATCATATTAGCCAATCTGATGGGTGTGAGGTGGAACCTCAGAGTTGCTTGAATTTGCGTTTCTCTAATCAATGATTTAGAGTATTTTTTGTATAGTGACTATAGATAATTTTCATTTCTTTGTCGGAAAACTGCCTGTTTATATCCTTTGATCATTTATCAATTGGGTAATGACTCATATTCTTACAAATTTGACCCAGTTCTCAATATATTTGAGAAATTAGGTCTTTAATAGAGAGACTTACTATAAAAAATTTCCCCCAGTTTTCTA
Source organism: Vombatus ursinus (assembly GCF_900497805.2). NCBI lineage: Eukaryota > Metazoa > Chordata > Mammalia > Diprotodontia > Vombatidae > Vombatus > Vombatus ursinus. The sequence goes on along the minus strand of NW_020954751.1, from coordinate 17,411,642 downwards.
CTTTCCTTCTAATCTTAGCTGCATTGGGTTTGTTTGTGCAAAGACTTTAATTTTAAATAATCAAAATTATCAATTTTACATTTTGTAATGCTCTCTGTATCTTGTTTGGTCCTAAATTCTTCACACAGATCTGACAGGTAAATTATTCCATGCTCTCCATGCTTATGGTAGAATACTTTATGTCCAAATCATGTACCCACTTTGACCTTATCTTGGCATATAGTGTGAGATGTTGATACATACCTAGTTTTTGCCATACTGTTTTCCAGTTTTCCCAGCAGTTTTTGTCAAATAATGAGTTTCTGTTCCAAAAGCTTGGCCTTTTAGGTTTATCAAACACAAAATTACTATGGTCAATTACTACTATGTCTTGTGGTACCTAATCTATTCCACTGATTCACCACTTTATTTCTTCACCAACACCAGACTTTTTTTTTTTGATGATTACCGCTTTTATAATACAGTTTGAGATCCACTATGGCTAGGCCACCTTCCTTCACATATTTTTTTCCACTGATTTTCTTGATATTCTTTACCTTTTGTTCTTCCAGATGAATTTTGTTATTATTTCTTCTAGCTCTATAATTTTTTGGTAGTTCGATTGGTATAGCACTGAATAAGCAGATTTAGGTACAATTGTCATTTTTACTATATTGTCTTGGCCTACCCATGAGCAACTGATACTTTTCCATTTGTTCAGATTTGATTATTTATGTGAAAAGTGTTTTATAATTGTGTTCATATAGTTTTTGGGTTTGTCTTGGCAAGTAGAGTAACAAGTATTTCACATTATTTACAGTTATTTTAAATGGAATTTCCTTTTCTATCTCTTGCTGTTGTACTTTGTTAGTAATATACAGAAAAGCTGATAACTTATGCGGTTTTATTTCATATTCTGCGATCTTGCTATAGCTGTTATTTCAACTAATCTTTCAGTTGATTTTCTAGTATTCTCCATCATATCTTCTGCAAAAAGTGATTTTTCTTTCCTCATTCCCTATTCTAATTTCAATTTCTTCTCTTATTGCTACAGCTAGCATTCCTAACATAATACTGAATATAGCAGGGATAATGGGCATCCTTGCTTCACTCCTGATCCAAATGGGAAGGCTTCTAGCTTATCCCCATTATAGATAATGCTTGCTGATGGTTTTAGACAGATAATATTTATCATTTTAAGGAAAGCTCTATTTATTCCTATACACTCTAGTGTTTAATAGGAATGGGTGATAACATTTTGTCAAAAGCTTGTTCCGCAACTATTGATATGATTTCTGTTGGTTTTCATATTTAATTGCTGATTGTTTTCCTAATACTGAACCAGCCCAGCATTCCTGATATAAATCCCACTTGGTCGCATTGAATGGTCCTTGTGATATATTGCTGTGATCTCCTTGCTAATATTTTATTTAAAAATTTTAGGCAATGATTTTGGAGGTCCCTTCTGGCTCTGAAGTTCTGGGACTCTAGATTACAACAAAAGGCACACTTGTGTGAAAAGATAAATAACTGTACTAGGCAATCATGTGCTAAGTTCTGAATGGGTGATATGGAAAAAAAGCCCCAGAAAAGAATTAAGGGAGACATTACAGTGGATTAATCAAGGAAGGCTTCAGGAAGCAGACAGGAATGGGAAATATAAGATGTGGGAAGGAGGAGAAGAATACAAGCCAAGAGAGCATGAAATAACAGTCAAAAAAGGCAGAAACAGTTCAACATTGAGATCCTATAAGGACACATAAGGCAAACTGATAGTATACCTTGGATTACAATGGGGGAACCTTTGGGTATGAAACAAAGTTAGGAAAAGTGAAATGAACTAGCCCATACCAAGAGAAGTAAGGGTCCTGGCCTTATTCCAGTTACTGGCCTAACTTAGAATAACCTTATTTTTCAGAAGCTGGGGACAAGGCCATCAACTGACCTATCCTTTAGCAGGATGACATCCTTGGAGTCACAGAAATCACAGGTTACAGTTAAAAAGGAGGTCAGAGGTATCCTCTCAGTGAGGCATCATAGTGAAAGGAATGATTATTTCTCTTATATTAATAACCAATTACTGAATTACGACTAAGGTTTTTCCCCTTCCTGTTTCCTCATTCAGAAATCAGCCCCTGTAGGTTATTCAACCAGCCTTTGAAGGGCAGGACTGATAAGATGAAATATTGGGCTAGACGCAGCCAATTGAGAAAACTCACATCTGATCAAAAGGTAAAGAAATTCTAGTATGGGTGAACTGGTGGATTCCAGCCCATGTGTTTTAGTCAGACATGTCTGGGTGGAAGTGGATTCCCCCTTTTGTCTAGATTATTCTAGATGGGGTGGTATGGGTATAGATAAGTCTCTTTGTCCAAGACTGAATGATCAGTCATGGTCCTCAAACTCTCATTAGAATAAGTCCACCTCTCATTATAATATTCATTCTCTAATACTCTGTGACCCTGGGCAAGTTCTTCAATCTCTCTCAGGCTCAGTTTCCTCAAGTACAAAAAGGAGGAAATAATGGAATCTCTCAGAGTTTCTTCGAGGATCAAATGACATACAAAAGCTAACTTCCTGTTGGAAGTTTATTAACAACAGATCACACACAGGAATTTTGTTAAATAAAATGACATTCCTGCTCCAAAGAGCATCTGAAAGCCCTCTGGTTATTCCCAAAGTTATATGCAAGACATTTTGCAAAGTTTAAGGCAATGTAAATGTCAGTTATTATCTTTCCCAATTCACTCAAGTTTAGAGATGATGAAATTAAGGAGCAAGCAGAAAAGGTGGTAACTGTCCCCTTTCCCACAGTAAGTTAATGACAGAACTATGACTAGAACCCAGGCCTCCTCTCTCCCCAAGAATAACAGACTTGCTAGTCAGATATCAAAAACAGACAAACATCTGAAAAAAGTGTAATGATTCAGTTTAAATGTTCTTCCTTTTTTTTTTTGAGTTCCAAATTCTCTTTCTCCCTTATCCATTGAGAAAGTAAGCAATATGACTTTAAAATTTTTTTTAAATATGTAAATAAAAGTAAGTCCTATGATGCCACTAGGGAAAAATGAAGTTTCTTTGTTTTTGCTGAGATTGTTAACAAAGTTTCTAGATCCAATTTTTGTTTGCATTTCATATTTAAACATCAGAGGCCTGCTTCATTTGGGGGAAGTGGAGTGGAGAGAATCCATCTTTATCCTAAGAAAAATTTGCAAACATGAGTTAAACACACATCTTGTCAAACTGACATTTCATTAAGATACTTAATGAAACTTCCCAGACCGTTGGGGATAACCCAGAGGGCTTTCAGATGCTCCTTGGGACAGAAATGTCATTTTATTTAACAAAATACCTGTGCGTGATCTGTTGTTAATATTCTTCCAATAGGAAGTTAGCTTTTGTGTAACTGACCAGACAGACCTGCCATTCCCTTGTCAACCTGGGAGGCTGGAGGCTATGCCAAGTTCAAATCTAAGTAAAAGGGAGGACTTCCAAAAAAAAAGCAAGTTCTCTTTATGCCTAGCTTTTGTGTTAAATTACAAGTGACTGTGTAGGTAAATCTAGTATTCAAAGGGATGCTTTAAAAATATTCATCATTTTGTTATTAATAATAATTCTTTACCTCAGTGCTTTAATTTTGTTCTCATGGTAGGATTTTTTGTGTCTACTCTCTTCTTGCTCAAACTGGATTATCTAAGGATGACTTAAACAAAACAAACACGTATGAAAATAAAACACAAAACTAGCTATGGCTACAAATTGTGATGGAAAAAGCAAGGCTGCAATTAGGAAGCCTAGATTTGAATGCAAGTTACAGTGTTTACTATCTGTGTGACCTTAGGCAAGCCATTTCAGTTTCCTTACCTGTAAAATGAGGATTATGGACTAAATGATCTCTGATATCTCATCCAGTTCTATATCCTATAATGCTAGGTGTGATAAAATATTAGGAGGTAAAGGTAGTCAGCACTGAGAGGGATGAGTCAACATTTAAAAACATTTATTTAAGGCCATACTGTGCATGGATGATGTATTGTGCATGGCTTGGAGAATGCTACCAAAAATAAATAATAGAATATGGTAAGGACATAATGAGTACAAAGCTCATTAAAATCATAAAATCATAAAAATCAGATGATGAAAAAATGCAAGAGGCAGATGACATCTGAACTTCTTAAATTTGAACATCTGAATACCTTTTTTTTGGTTTTCTTTTTGTTATTATCCTATGAAGAATCAACTGGTCCTGCAGACAAGCTGGACAAAGTCTCAATTTCTGTACTCACTGCTTCAGGTTTCTTGGAGGTTGAGTTACCTGGATATAGCTCTCTCTTCTAGCAGTTCCCAAAAAAGAATCAGTCACAAAGGGCAAAGAAATGACAAAAAGTGCAGACAAGGTGGAAAAAACATATGAGAAGATGAGGAAAATATGTATAAAAATATTTATTTGAATGAACAAGTGGAAAAAAAGCATTTATTAAATGCCTACTATGTGTAAAGCACTGTGCTAATGGGGATACATAGAGAAAGAAAAGGAAGGCAGCCTCTGCCCTCAAGGAGCTCCCATTCTAATGGGGGAGACAACACATCAGCTGCAAGTCATATGGAAAAATCCCCCCCCACCAAGAAAAGCAAAAGAAAAATCCCATACTCCTCAGGACAGACCATAACACAATTGTTAAAAGCATTTCAATGAGTTACTGGGTTACAGAAGCCAGTGTTTCAATTACGATGCTACAGGACAACAATGAATTTATTGATGTGTATAAAACATTTAACATTTCTTCATGAAAGTTAAATTTTTTTTTTAAAAAAGATGTATATCTAATAGAATAAAAAGCAAAATGGAATAAATACAATGTGTAAAAATTCCTGAGTTTGACAACATAGTAATAAATGAATGAATTTAAGGTTTGTCTTTCACATCAATTGCACTCATAAAATTATATCCATTTCTGATGTTAAGCCATTCGGCAGTGCCAAGAACTTTTTCTTTTGGGTCTTTGATAGCTTCATCTGTAGCCCCCAAAGGAGCCATTACCAAGCTGCATCCCCATAGGGATTTCTTCCCCAGATGATAACTGTGGACACTAGGCCACAAGCACTACTATTCCTAAGGCTCCTGGGATTGTCTCCAACAGTTTCTGAGGGGAGGTGGTGGTCAAGGCGGTAGTGTTTTGACTTGTCTGGAGTAAGCTTCCTCGTCTTCCCCCATCTCAGGGGTTCTTTGCTGTTTCATGTAAACAAAAAATAAGTTAGTAAATAAAAGGTTAAGAGAATCAGCATTAAGAACAAATAAACAAACAAACAAGGAGGAAAAAAGCTATACCAGCTCTTGGCATCATATTTGAGTAAAGACACTGACAAACAGGAACACGTCCATATGAGGGCAACCACCATGCCATATAAGGATCATCTGAAGGAACTGAGGACTTTAACTTTTAACCTGGAGAAGAAGTGATAGGGTGGGCAGGGGAAGGCAAATTAGCTGCCTTTGAGTATTTCAGGGATTAACAGTTGAAGACAGATTTTTATTCTGTTTGGCTACCAAGGGCAGAACAAGGAATTCTGTAGAGAAGTTGTGGAACAGCCAATTTCAACCCTAAAGAAAAACTTTCTGAGAATAAAAGGTCTCCAAAAGCATCGAAAAGTAGAGGACCCCCTCCTGACCAGAATTCTTTGACTTGGTGGCTGTACAATCCATTTTCAGGGACAGGTATATACAGGATTCTTATTCAGGTATGGGTGAGGTGAGATAAGTCATTTCCCACATTCCTTCCACCTCTGAGACTGTTGGTACTAATTGTCGGTACTCCAAACTTCAGTCAAAGAGCTCCCATAGTCCCTCCAAAAAGCGACAGTGGCTCACTGACTGGAGCCCCATTGCTACCAACTGACCACTAAGTGGGAGAGTTAGTCCAAAATTCATGGCCAGGGAGAATGATCTAGTACAGGGATGGAGAAGAGCCCTGGATTCAGAGTCCAAAGGCACATGCTCTATTTCTGAGTCTATGGCCATGGGCAAGTCACCTAACATCTCCATGGCTCAGCTTGCTCTCCTGCAAAATAGCATTGTTAACACCAGATCTATCAAGCTCACCAGCATGCTGTGAGACTCAGTTAAGAGAATGAATGCAAACGTGTTCTAAAAGCCCTAAATAGTAAGACTGTTGTCATTAGTGAATCACTACAGGGCCCATCTGTCTGCTTCCAATGCAGTAAACCAAGCCCAAGATGAGATCAACTGGGGAAAAGCAACAAAAAGGTAGGGTCTAATTTGGTATCAGAGCAGTTCCTCCTTTCTCCCTATTCAGAGAAGCCTGAAGCTTTCCTAAAATTAAGCTGAATGGTTGCATCTTTTCTTTCTTTCTTCCTTTGCCAGAGAATAAGGAAAGGAGAAGCCAGTATTTTCCTCTGCTCATTTCATTGAGTGTGTCCAACAGCTAAATCATGGACACTTAGGCCTAGAAAAAACAGAACATTCTCTCTTAGAGCTTCACATCAGTGCCTTTTCTTTCCTCCTTTGCAGAGAACATGTCAGACCACTGGAGCTGGGCCATGGGGTGACTATCCACTAACGGAGAAGTCATTCCACTCTGTTCATGTCCCTGCTCTCCCATTACCTGCTTCTACCAAAAAAGAAGACCCGGAAATGGAAAGAGTGAGAGTGTGTGTGTGGGTGTAAACTTAGACAATTTCTAGCTAAAATGTCCAGGCAGTCAAACACTACATTCATCATATACTGACATGGGTCACAAAAATAACTGTGCCTGAAAAACAAATTTAACAATACTTATCAAGCAAGTATTGTATACAAGGCATTGTGCTAGATACTGGAGATACCTGTTTCTGCCCTCAAAAACTGGGGAGACTGCCCAGTAAAATTTGAGGAGGGACAGGAAGAACTTTCTGCCTCCTAATCTCTTCCACTGATTCACTGTCAAGATAGGTAAGATCTGGGCTAAAACTACCTCGGCCTCTGCACAAGCTAAGAACAGGGCACTATAGCAAAAACGTACTCTGTTATCAGTCAGTCAGTCAGTCAACAAGAATTTACTAAGAGCTTACTATGGCACTGAGCTAAGTGCTGGGGTTATGAAGACAGGCAAACAACAGTTTCCATTCTCAAGTACATCACAGTCTAATACTGAGTGTTAAATGTCAAATAAAAGTTCCTATTTTATCCCTGAGGCAATAGGGAGCCAGTGGAGCTTTTTGACCAGAGGGGTGACAAGATCATATTGGTGCTTTAGGAATATCAATTTGGCATCTGTAAGGAAGAAAGATTAGAGGAGGTAAAGAGACTCTCACACTAGACCAGTGGAGAGGTGATGAGGGCCAGGGACTAGAGCAGTATCTCTGAGTAGAGATAAGAGGATGGATGCAAAAAATATCAAGGAGGTGAAATTTATCAGACTGGTCAACCACTTAGATTTGTGCTTCCAGATGATTCTGTTACTTGGGGGGCACTGGGTTGGAAGTCAAGAAGACTTGGGTTTAAATGTAGGCTCAGACATTTATTAGTTATGTGACCAAGTTAGTTAATAAGTATTTCTCAAACCCGTACAGTGTCAGGCACTGAGCTAAGCACCAGGACCACAAATACAAACAAAAAAGCAAAGCGGTCCCAGCCTTGGAAGAGCTTGTATTCTAAAGGAAGACACAGTGCGTAAAAGGAAGCTGAAGGGAGTGGGGACAGGAAAGTACTCAGGAGCACATGGTGGAAGAATCCAGACTGCAGCCAATCAGGACACACTCCTTAAACCAAAGTTCTAGAAGAAGTGGTGCAATCAGAGTCAGGGGCCGCAAGGGCTAAGGGTACTTCTGAGGTGTGAATCCCAGGGCTGAAGCAAATCTCCCAGGATGAAGACTTTCCATGGCCGAGGAATCCAGATTACAAGCCGGTGAGAAATAAAGAGTTACTTAACCTCTCTAGCTACTTATCTTTCTCTCTATCAGTTTTTTCATCAATAAAGCTGGGGGTTTAATTTAATGGCCTCTAAGATCCATTCCAATTCTAAATCTGTGATCCTATGGTAAAGTCTTGAATTAAATACATGGAAACACACAGAACTCATATTTACACAGTACTCTAAGAGTCACAAAGAAGTTTGCTTCCTTGTGACCCTTGAGAGTCTATGATTCACATCTCTAGGCAGTTTTCCTGGTTGTCACCTCACTCCTCAAACCCTTGAATATTTTAATACTTTTCCCACCCTTTCACATTTCTCTATGTTATAGTTAATTTTTCTCCTGTCTTAACTATCCTCCCCAACATACCTTCCCAGGTTGTAAGCTTCCAAGAGCGAGCAAGGCCAGTGTCTTACTCATTTCTGCATTAGCCTCATCATTCAGCACACAAAAGCTCTATCTAGGGAGTCTACTGGATGCCCAAGGATCAGAACAGACTCTGATAATAATCAGTCCATTAGACTGCCAACTCCTTGAGAGCAGGGGCTGTTTTTGCCTTTAGTCTTGGCAGTTAGGCATGCAGTAGGCACTTAATAAATGCTAGCTAACCTGACTCTTCTATAGTGATTTAAAAGTGTCATAGAGTTACAAACTTTATAAGAGAGGTGGTCCAAGTAGAAGTAAAGCATGAATGGGGCTGGGCCCATGCCAATCTTGACTTCAAATTAGGGGCAACATCAGGGGTTTCCTTCTATAAGTCCAGCAGTGGCCTCCATAGTAAATCACATTTCCACTTTTACTTGGCTGTATCATCCTAGTTCCTGCCCCCTTTACTTTCAGGTTAATAAGGGAGGTGGAACAAAGTAAGCGATTGGGAAATGCAGGTACATTTCAAGTGGTTAAAAAGTGACAGGCATCGGCATGATGTGTTGATTTGTAAACAAAGTTTAACAAGAATGAACCAGGAAGAAAAGACAAGAAAAGAAAAGAAAAGAAAGCAAATAACCAACTGTCGAACCTCATAGCCCTGAGAATAATTTTACAGAACTCTCAATCATGGAACTCCATGTTTACATATCATTTTTCCTAAGGCATAACTTAGCATGTTAATTTTCATAGCATTTTACTGACACTGTTCTTTCCATCTCTTCCACCTGGTGAGGCACAGCTTGCCACAGTGAGATAAAAAGTCACTGAGCTTACAGATCAAGGCCTGGATTCTAGTTCTAGCTTCTGAACTTTACCAGACTCATGGAATTGGGCAAGCCACTTAACTGCTCTGGGCCATAGTTGGTTTCTTCATCCATAAAATGGGAACAGATTGGTTAATGGTACACAAAATGTTTTGAGAACATTCCAGTACTATTGAAATCTGAGCTGCAATATTGGCTTTGCTTGCCAGGAGAATTGCTAAAGGTCTCTCAAACTATAAGCAGGAATATTTCCAAAGTCCTAGAAGAAAATGACTTCAAAATGCCTTGTCCCCAAGCACTAAGTCCCTCTGTACAGGTTGTTTCAGTCACACTACAAGCAGCCCTTACCTTTGCAGTGATTCACACTTACAAACACACTATCAGTTACGCCGATTTGAGGCAGCACAGACCCATATCACCTCCAGATGACCCTAAGAGCCTAAGAACTAAGACCGTCCTCTACTTCCCACATCCAGTCCTCAGGAGATCTCTGCTTCCTGATCTTAGGTACAGCTCCTCCACCTATACTTATATATAACCGAACTCCTAGACATCAAATAGCATTGCCTGTATACTTAATTTATATACTTTTTTAGAAAGGAAGGAAATAAGCATTTATGAAGCACCTGTTATGTACCAGGCACTGTGCTAAGCCCTGTATAAATATTATTTAATTTTGATCCTTACCACAACACTATTAGGTATTATTATCCTTTTTTTTTTAGAGTTGAGGAAGCTGAGGCAAACAGAGGTTAAGTGACTTGCCCAAGGTCACACAGCTACTTATATGCCGGTGGCCAGTTCTGAACTTGGGTCTTCCTGACTCCAGGCACAACTCTCTTCCAACTAGACCACGGAGCTGCATACAATTTACGGGGTTATGTGGATTTGTAGTTAAATATGGTGTGAAATCAAAGGATTAAAAAAATAACATTTATTAAATGCTTACTATGTGCCAGGTACTGTTAACTGTTGTAGCTATAAATATAGAACAAGGCAGTTCCTTCCTTCAGAAAGCTTATTTTACTAATAGAAGACAAAACATATTGTATAGCGTAATAGTGTCAGAGTTTATATTTTTGGGCTCAAAAATCACTGCAAATGTTAACTACAGCCATGAAATTAAAAGACATTTGCTCGTCAGAAGGAAAGCTACAGTGAATCTGGACAGTAAAAAGCAGGGATCACCCTGCTGACAAAGGTCTGTATAGTCAAAGCTATGGTTTTTCCAGAAGCAATGTATGGTTGTGAGAGTTAGACTATAAAGAAAGCTGAGTGCTGCATAATCAATGCTTTCAAATTGTGGTGCTGGAGAAGACTTTTGAGAGTCTATCAGACAGCAAGGAGATCAAATCAGTCAGTAATTAAAGACATTAATTCAGGCTATTCACTGGAAAGTGAAATACTGAAGCTCAAGCTTAAAAATTCTGGACACATAATGTGAAGACAGGACTCACTGGAAAAGGCCCTGATGTCAGGAAAGATTGAAGGCAAAAGGATGGCAGAGGATGAGATGGATAGAAAGTGTCATGGAAACAAAGAACATGAACTTGGATAGACTTTGAGAGACAGTGGAGGAGCATGCTGTGGTCCATGGGGTCACAAAGAATCTGACACAACTGAATAACTGAATAACAACAACAAAAGTGGGTTTGGAATCAGAGAACTCCCAGGGATGATGAGTGGAACCATAAGAATGTTGACTTGATGATTTTTTTCCAGATCTAGAGGAAGGGGGGTGAAAAGGAGATTGAATGCCCTAAGAGGCACTGCATGAAGATGGCAGGGGAGTAGCATGTTAGAGCTGGGTCAGGCTAAATAAGGAATTTTCACCAGTCGGAGCCCAAGGCTCCACAGTGAGAGTCAAAAGTTCCAGAGGGAGGTAGTGGCTGGAGAATGGCTTGAAGATGGGCCAGTGAGAGTTGGTTTGTTGAGCATATCTATAAAAAGTTGGTTTTTATCTACTGGGATAGGCTAAACACATTTGTTACATAGGAATGTAATACAATATTCTTACTCTGTAAGAAACAACCAATACAAAGAATTCAGAAAAACACAAGATTTATGTCAATTGATATAAAGAGAACCAGGAAAATATAAACATAATGTAAATGACAATATAAACAGAAAGAACAAAAAACACTGATGCTGAACGCTATATAATTATAATGAGCAAATTTTGTCTGGGAAAAGAATAGAGGAAATTATCTTTTTTCTTTTTGCAGAGGCAGGAGAACATGGCTACAGAATTCTGCGTGTATGATCAAGCGCAGTTAATATATTGATTGTTTTGGAACCTCTTTTCCCCCCCTTTTAATCTTTGTTACAAGGGACAAATGGGTCACTGGGTAGGGATATATTCAGAAATGAATGTAATTTAAAAGTAAAATATATCAACAAAAGTAAGATTTTTAAAGAAGTTTATCAAAGGATATTAAGCCTTTGCTCAGGGACACAACCTCTATTGTAATACTATTTCTTATGTAAAAATATGATTCAACTTACAGTGTTAACTTAGAGAGTCCTTAAACAGAATAATTGGCCACTATGCCTGTGCTTCAGTACATAAAGCTGAACATCCCAAGAGGGACCAGCTCAGCCTATGCCTCTTCCCAACAACCCTGGCTGGGAAGTGACAAGCCATGAACTGGACCCAATTCAAAATGACTACACTTTTACTGTAAGAGTTGGGTAACCTTAGAGGTTGAACAGCCTCCTTATCCCACTGGGGAAATGACACATATTATTACAACATGGAGTGACTAAAAGAGGAAAGAGACTGCATTAATCTTCAAACTTAGAAATTGTGGGAAAGGGATCCAAGTGGGATGGCAAGAGGGTGGGGGTCAGAGGAACCAATGAATTTTGCTGATAGGTGTTATTTACCAAAAAAAAAAAAGATGCCTATTTATTTAACTATCTGAAGAATTACAATAGCTTTTCAAGTTTTAATATGTTCACAGTCAGATCTGGGACAAGAGCCAAATTCAATTAAGACAACAGGGCTCAGGAATAAGAATAATAAGACGAGGGTTATGGGAGGTTATCAAGGTGAAAGAGGCCTCCTGCTATTTCTATATTCAAATTATAGGGCTCTGAGACTGCAACTGGAAGTATTTATGAAGTGCTTATGGAAATACTGAAATCAGACCAAAACTGAAAAACAAAAACTGCCATCAGGGTTTTCTATAGAGTACAGAATAAGCCAGATTGCTGGGTCACTCGACTGAGGATTGTGAAAGCAGAGCAAAGATCAAAATGTTCAGAAAGGACTCTGAATCCTGTCTACCCTTCACACTCTTGCTCAATTCTTACCCCCTTCAAAAAGTCTTCCACATCTACTGAAGAATTCAGACCTCCATCTCTAAAGTACATCAAACCCTCTTTCTCAAACATACCTTTTATCATTTAATCATGTTTACCTACCATCTTACACTGTGATCTATTCATGAGTGTATATCCTCTTCCCCAATCCACAACAAGAATCCTTTAGGGCATGTACCGTATCTTATAAGCCATGTTCCTCATAGATGTCAGCACCATGGCCAGCGGAGTGATAGGCACAGGTATCATGCCCAAGAGAAGCAGGGAGATAACTTTGCAGGAATTACCATGATAGCCATTAGGAGGTATCAAGTACTTAGAGGTTTAAGGTAGAAGAAACATAAGACCTACTATCATTCTGTCCTTCAATGTCAGGACTCACAGGCTAGAATGGTCAGGTCATCTAGTCCAGTGTCTTCATTTGAGGAAACCAAGGCCCAGAGAAATGAAAGGATTTTCCCAAGGTCCCACAAGCAGTAAGAAGCAAAGTTAGCATTTGAACCCAAGACTGATTTCAAACCCAGTGTTCTTTCTAGTACACCAAGCTGTCTCCCTAAAGAGGTTAACAGGGTGATACTGGGCATATTCTCATATCTAAAACCAAACAGAGAGGGGACAACTATGTGGTGCAGTGGACAGAGCATAGGTCCTGGAGTCAAGAGGACCTGAGTTCAAGTGCAGCCTCAGACACTTAGTAGCTGTGTGACCCTGAGCAAGTCACTTAACTCCAATTACCCACCCCCACCCCACCCCACATACATTCCAAATAGATAACAGTAACTAATCTTGATCTTGCCTGCTGGTGTTTGACTATTATTTATCACAGGATCATAGGATATAGAACTGAAAGGGACCTTACAGGTCATTTAGTACAACACACACATTTCACAAACTGGAAAAGTGAATGCCACAGAGGTAAAATGACTTGCCCAAGGTTGAAGAGCTAAAAAATGTCAGAGTCAGGCCATAAACCTAAATCCTCAGATTCCAAATTCAGATTTCTTTCTACCACAATACACTGCTAAAACCTTTCCTGGTGTCTAAATTTCTCTCTGTAAAGTGTTACACATTGCACATGTTTTTGGGATTTTTTCAATCAATCAGTTGTGCTGAGTTTTTTTCTCTACAAAAAAATACTATTTGTCACATGTGATGACTCTCTGGGAGAGATTTATGTGATAATATGGTGATATAAGAAACAGGATATATCAATAAAACCTACTCTGGAATTAAGTAAATTTCTCTCTGTATTTCCCCAAAAAACCATGACCCTTGGGAAGATGACCAAGGGAAGGCTTGTATATCACTGAATTTCCTAAGTTCCTAGATATTTTTGGTGGTCATACTTGGTAACTCTCCTTTGTGGAAGTGTCACTATTCTTGGTACAGATGAGTCTGGGAGGATAAGCTCTTTTTATTAGACTCTAAATTGTTCTTCTTTTTCTTCTCATTTCACTTTGCATCAGTTCATACAAGTCTTCCTAGGTTTCTTCGTAACAGCCCATTCATTATTTCTTACAGAACAATAACATTCTACTACAATCATGTAACATAATTTGTTCAGCTATTCCCCAATTGACAGACACCCCCATAGCTTCCAGTTCTTTGCCACTACGAAAAGAGCTGCTATAATACTTTCGTGCAAATAGGACCCTTTTCTCTTTTTTTTCATCATGCTGATACATAGGTCTAGCCTTAGTATCACTGGGTATGATAACCTCTTCTTGAGACAGCTTAGACTCTGTCTCTGATTCTATACTTGTCCAGATTCCATCAATCTCAGAGCATGTGACAGCTCCAGATATAACTAGAAAGACCCCTAGCATATATACAGTAGCTAGTCTATAAATACTTATTTAATTTAACTGTATATACTCTTTAACTCAGGCTTCTCAACTGGGACCTCTCCAAAAGGCACACCCATAATACACTTAGTCAAGAGCCTCAGCCGCACAGAGGAATGCTTGTTCATCTCTTCTTGGATTCCTGTCTACCACCTGGCCCCTGTGGAGGCTGCTATCCCACTTCCCCATCACATAAGCATGTTCTCACTTTTGTGTGAACACTTATTGACAATGGTCCCTCTCATCCTCCTGGTTCTCACCAACAATGGTTTCATTCTATAGCAAGATCTGCAACCAACCAGAAAGCTTGACAAAAAACTAACAAATCTTATGTAAAAAAAGAAAAAAAAAAAAGAAATGTGAGAAACACACTCTCCCTACTATAGGCTAATAACCCCACTGCGGATTTTTACACTCTTATGTCTTCATAGGATTTAGAGCTAGAACTAACTTAAGCTATTGTGAAGACAAATCCTAAGTCCAAAGTCATGCTCTTTCCACCACATAGATCCTCTTTGGGGAAAGCTTCACAAAGAAGGTAACACTTATACTATTCCCAGAGAGATGACGCCTTGAATAGTCAGTACTAATAAAAACCAAGAACAGTAAGTCAACAAGCATTTATTAAGTGTCTCTTATTTACAGGCAATGTGCTAATAAGCACTAGAGACATAAAGCCACCTCTCTCCTATCCACCCTCACCCACCCAACTTAGGCCCTGCTCTCAAAAAGCTCACAATCTAAAGGGAGAGACAACATGCAAACAACCATGTACAAATAAGTTATATACAGGACAAATTGGAGATAATCTACAGGGGGAAGGCATCAGCAATAAAGGGGATCAGGAAAATATTCATGTAGAATATGAGATTTTAGCTAAGATGGAAGGGGAAAGAATTCCAGGAATGGGGAAAATACCCAGGTAGCCAATGAAAATACCCAGAATCCAGAGATGGAGTGTTGCTTACAGGGAACAACAACGAGGCCAGTGTCACTGGACCACTGAGTATGTGGAGGGGAGTAAGGTGTAAGAAAACTAGAAAGGTAGGAAGAAGCCGGGTTATGGAGAGGGCTTTAAAAGCCAAAAAGAGGAGTTTATATTTAATCCTGGAAGCAACAGTTGGAATAGTATAGAGGGAAAAGAAACTCAAGACTGGGCCTTAGGTGACATTCAGAGTTAACAGGAAGATAAATTCCACTCAGAATAACTATGAAGTCTATAATGAACTTAGAACTTAATAACCTGCTAAGATACAAACAAGAATTATGCAAATATAACAAAACATCTTTAAAAAAACAGAGATTTAAATAAATGGAGAGTGATCCATAGCTTATGGCGGGGCTGTGATAATAAAATAAAAAAGACAAATCTAGGTTAATTTACACTTTCTGTGCTATACCAATCAAATTAGGAAAAAGATTTTGGGGGGGGGAGGACTAGGCAAAAAAATGTCAAAATCATTTGGAAGAAAAGTTCTAGAATTTTAAGAAAAAATAGTGAAAAGACTGTGCATCAAAGAGACATGTCATTACTAGGCTTCAAATTGCATTATAAAGTTATTAAAACTACTTAGCACTGATCACCCAAAAAAAAAAAAAATTAGATCAGGTGGCACAGACTAGATAATCAAGAAACAGAAACAAGTGGAAATAGTAGCCCAATGTTTTTTAAAACCAAGGACATAAATCTATGAGAGAAGGATTTTCATTTCATTAAGAACTGCTGAAGAAACTCAACAGTACTTTGGCAAAAATTAGATTTGGACCAACATCTTACTATATGCAACAATAATCTCTAAATGGATATATATCCTAAATACAAAAGGCAACATCATGAGAAAAAAATAAAAGAAGGTATCTCTCATTTAGGGCCAAGGAGAAAAATTTTAAGTAAACAAAGAATAGAGGATACAATAAAAGATAAAATGGGTAATTTTTCCCAAATAAAATGTAAAAGATTTTTCATGAATAAAATGTACAAAGTTGGAATCAGAAGAGATAAAATAAAATGAGTGATATTTTGCATCAAATATCACTCATAAAAATCTAATATCCAAAATATGTAAAGATTAGATAAAAATACGTAACATTAAGAGCTGTGCCCTCGTAACACAACTGGTCAAAGACTAGGGGAAAAAAATTTTCTTTTACATTTTTAAATGAAGAACTGCAAACTGTAAATGACCACGTGGAAACATGCTCCATGACACAAAGAATAAAAGAAATGCGAATTGAAAAAAATTCTAAGGTTTCACTTTATACCACAAAAATTGGCAAAGATGGGAACAGTGAACACTGTCGAAGCTGTAGGAAGAGGAGAACTGTGATATAGTAGTGGGTGTAGGGGCCTCAAGTCTGTCCCCACTTTAATCAATCCTTCAGTTAGTCACTACAGTGATTTACCTAAAGGTCTGATGATCATCACACACACTCCCAATAAACTCCAGTGGCTCCCTATCACCTCCAGGAATGAAAACAAAACCCTCTACTTGGCATTCAAAGCCCTTCATAACCTAACCCATTTCCAGTCTTTATACTTTTTCCAGTCTTCTTATATTTTATTCCCCTCCACGTAATTTTCTTTTTTCTTTCTTTTTTTTTTTTTAGTGAGGCAATCAGGGTTAAGTGACTTGCCCAAGGGTCACACAGCTAGTAAGTGTCAAGATTCTGAGGCTGCATTTGAACTCAGGTCCTCAAGGCCAAAGCTCTATCCACTGCACCCCCTAGCTGCCCCCACATAATTTTCAAATCAATGACACTGGTCTCCTGACTGGTCCACAAATAAGACAGTCCATCTCTTGGCTCTGGGCCATTCTCTCTGGCTGCCCCCATGCCTGGAAAGTTCTCCCTCCTCATCTCTACCTACTAGTTTCCCTGGTTTCCTTAAAATTCCAAAGAAAACCCCATCTTCTAAAGGATGCCTTTCCCAGCCCCTCTTAATTGTAGTGTCTTCCCTTTCTTAACTATTTCCTATTTGTTTGCTCATTGTTTCTCCCACTAGAGAACTTCTTGAAGGCAAAGGACTATCTTCTGCCTCTTTTTGTATCCCAAGTGCCAGCACAGTGCCTGGCACATAAAGGTGCTCAATAAATGCTTACTGACTGACTAACTATAAAGTAGAAAGGCTCCTTGAAGGCGGTGAGCATGTGAACTGAGCTTTGAAGGGAGACAGACTAACAATGAATGGGACTCTAAACAGACACATAGGATTGTCACTGAGACCTCTCAGTCTGTAATCTTTAGCCTCGAATGCCACCACCAAAAGGTGTTCAGACCAAATCTGGGGAACAGGCAGCATGAGGTGGATACAAACCCAGACCTAGTCTCAGAGGACAAACAGTGCCCTACAGTGGAAAAGTATGATTTCAGTATTAAACCTGTATGAAACCCCAGCGGGTTCTTTTTTTCTCAAAAGAGAAAATAACTTAAAATTAACATAGTCAGTTTGCAATACATCCAGATAACTTACACTCATGATATAAAAGGCCCTGGATCAGGAGCAATGGATGTGGTCAATATATCTAACATCCTGACCATTCTGGCAGTTGTCCAGGGGCACAATATTTCTCTAATTTCCCAAGGAACTTGTCTCCATCTCAGGTGACGCTAATTTGTGAAAACAACACGCAATCAAATGGGCAGTCTTAGACTGACCATCAGAGTTGGACCCTCATTTAGTCCTGGCTCTGCCAACCTCTGTATCCTTCCTTGAGTAAGTGACTTCTCCTTTCTGTGCCTCTGTTAGTCCATCTGTACAATGGGGGCAGGGTAAGTTGGTAAGGCAGATGATCTCCAGGGTCCCTTTCATGCTCTTTTATGATTATTGCTTTCTTGCCTCCTCAAAGATAGTATCTCTCACTATAGCTCCATGATGTCTGTCAGACCTGCTTCTCTGATGGTATATCTCCCTTCCTCTTCCAGCCCAGCTCATTTCAGGTTAATTTCCTATGTTTTATCAGCCTATCTCCCCAATCCCTTGGGGAAGTAGAATCCACACATTAAAACTCCTCTGAGGCTTTCAGGATGGATTTGCTATGGTCCTCTGCTCAGGAAGGGTATTAGTGGCAATTAGGAGCCTGGACAGAAGCCATGAATTGTGAGGTATCCTGAAGAGGGAGAAACCCATTTCATTCCATTTAAACCAATTTGCCCTGTCCAGATGACTAGCTAATGAGCCAAATGAGTGACTCGGGGTCATTGATACAGCTTTCCAAATCAAGTTACCAAACTGGTTTTAAAACCACTTCAAAGGGTAGTCCTTGACTGTTACAAATGAGGACAACTCGCTTAGCCATATGGACAGGATTTGGGTTTCTGTCATCTTCTTTGGGACCACTTTTGCACGGAGGATGGGAGAGAGGAAGAATAGAATTTTTTAAAAATTATTACTGTTATTACTTAATCTCCCATGTTCCAAACTCTATCCACTCTCCATGATTTTGAGAACTCAAGAACATCCTTCTCCTCTTTAATAATACATGTTGAATGAACAAATGAACCATAGCACTCTGGCCCTCCACTGGATGCAGTCTATTTTAATGCAAAAAATACTTATTTGTTTATTTAATAACGTTCCCTCCTTTCAGGCATGTCCAACTCTTTGCGACCCCATTTGGGGTTTTCTTGGCAGAGATACTGGAGTGGTTTGGCATTTCCTTCTCCAGCTCATTTTACAGATAAGGAAATAAGGCAAACAGGGTTAAGTGACTTGCCCAGGGTCACACAGCTAGAAAGTATCTGAGATCACATCTGAACTCAGGAAAATGAGTCTTCCTGACTCCAAGAGTCTTTCTAAGACTCTATCCATTTCATTTTGCCCTTATCTAATAATACTTATTTGTAATAATAATACTTGTTTATCTAAATTATGTCCCCATTAAAATACAAACTCCTTAAGGGTAGGAAGAGATCTAATCTTTATATCCGACTAAAACACTTCCCTCCACAAGACACTGTAGGCAATAGGTATTTAATAAATGCTGAAATCACACATGACAAAATGAATAACCTTAATTCATCTGGAATGGAGGAGCGTATTTACATTGTCTTCTTACCAAACAAACACTGTCTTGGGAAAAGCTGGAAATATTTAACTTGGGATATCTCTGAAAGAGCTCATATTTCTATAGCACTTTAAGCTTTACAATGAATTTTCTTCTCTTGACTCTGTGAGACAGAGAATGAAAGCACTAATATCCCCAGGGTACAGATGAGGACACTGAGGCTCAGACGATAAAGTGGCACGAATCCTGACGTACAATTACTGAGGATTGTCTAGCTGGGTCCCTGAACCCAGCAACCCAGAGAGTAAAACCTTTCGCAAAACACTAAATCTGCCAAAGAGAGGTAGGGCGGGAGGGAAGCATCTTTTCTAGGGAGGGAGAGAGGTATGCAAACAATTCCGGTTGTTCTGTCACAGCTGGGGTAGGGAACTGGAAACAAACATTCACCCTCTAGACTGACATATGGCTCCTTCACCCTGGTTTATCTTACATACACAGAGCTTGGCAATTATTTAGTGAAGTCTGTTAAGGAGCTAGGCAGGGCATTCCTTTTAATACCTACTATAGGTATTAATGGGACAAGCCACAGCCCTCCAGGCAATTTAATTCAAGGATTCCAAAGGATGTCCATCATAGAACCTTTTCAAAGGAACTACCATGGGGAAGAATCCGCCCCCCTACCTCTTATCCCTAAATCAATGTTACCAAGATTATAAATAACAGACTTTTCAGAGCTGGAAGGAATCTTAAGAAATCATCTGTTCCAACTTAATAATTTTACAGACAAGAAAACTCAGGACCAGAGAGAGGAGGTGGCTTGTCCAATAACACACAACGAGTGAGTGTCAGAGCCGGGACTGGTCTCAGGCCAGCTAACTACCAACCTAATATTCTTTCTGATAAGCCACACTGTCTGGTAGAGAGAGTACCTACAGTGGACCAAGCACTGTGCTAGGCACTGTGTCTTAATTCTAATGCCTCCCCACTTTGGTCACTTCCAATTTATCTTGTATTATTACACACACACACACACCCTCCAATTTATCTTGTATATATTACACACACACACATACCCCCTTCTATCTATCATGTTATCTGCTCCATTAGATTATGAGCTCCTAGAGGGCAGGGGCTTCATATCCCCAGCACTAAGCTTAGTGCCCGGCATGCAGTAGGCCCTTAATGCTTACTGACTGACTGTGTCAGACAAAAGAGATGCAAGTGTTTTATGTGAGATAGGTGATCATATTTTTTCAGTGATAAATTTATAACGAAACCAACAACGTAAACACAAACTACAGAAAACAGTTAACACAAAACCACATATGAGTGCCTGCCACTGATAGCCCGTGTAACTGAACCCTTTGTTCAAGGAAAGGAGGAAGACTGTGTTTTTAAAAGTAGGTACATGGCAGTCCCTTGCCTTTATAGGTCCTATAAGATTGTTTGCTTTTGCTCAGTTGTAATTCAGTGTGCATATTGATTTTTTGGCTTTTCCTTCTTCACCATACATCCCTTCATACACGCCTTCTCACATCTCGTTGAATTGTTAATGTTCATCATTCCTTACAGCACAATTGTATCCCATTATGTTTGGAAGCTACAATTAATTCAGCTACTCCCCAAATCTTGGGCTGTTTGTTTCCAACTTTTCCTTAACACAAATGGCGCCAGCACATGAGTTCTAGGAAATCCAATAGAAGGAGAATGAAAGGTAGGAACAACAGGAAAGAAGATTTTAGCTCATTAAGGAAAAACTTCTTCCTTAAGAATTAGTTATTCCAGTTAGGGAATGTGTAGCTTCCAAAGGGAGGATTCCAGCAGAGGCCGACCAGGGATGTTAGACTTCCATGCTTCAGGTGGGAGGAGAGGGGAGATGAGACCAGATGACCTCTAAATTCCTGAGACAGATTCTCTCAAAGACAGGAGCTCAGTCTTTAAAAAAAAAGGGGGGGGGAAGGTTTATTTTTTTTAAAAAACTCATTTGTTCCATTTGTGAGATAGCACTAGCCTCTGCTAAAATGCCTGCAAGGTATTTGTGTTCCCCTCCTCTAATTATCTTAGGGTACCTTTAAGAAGCAGGCTTCCATGGGGCCCTGTATTTTCTGAGCTTACACCTTTAAGCTCAAAGCAGTGAGGGCCAAGGTTCCCTCTTCTTATCTGAAGGTCAGTTAATTTTTTTTTAAGAAAATATTTTCAGAACCATGTTTCAACATTCGTTTCCTTTACAATCCTATGTGTTTTATTCATTTTAAAACATTATTCTGAGAAGAGGTCCAGAGGTTTCACCAGACTGTCAAAGGGGTCCATCATACAAAAAAAAGTTAACCCCTGTCCTATCCCCATTCAACAAAATAGCCTACTATGTGCAAAGCCCTTTATCCAGGAGCTGGAAGGCATGGCTACATTCTTATCGTGCTTCATTTCCAGCCACAAGGCAGAGAACACTCCCTTCTCTCTCCAAGTCTAACCTTTCTGATTGGATTTAAACATAAAACTGAACTTGGAAAATAGAAACCAAGTTAAAGTAGCCAAATGAGGTAAAAACATCTTCCAAGTTCACCTGTGCAGACTAGTATCTACCTTATCAGAAGACACACACACACACACTCACTCACACACACATTCTAAGGAAAGTTAAGCAGTCAAAACTAAGTCTTTGTGTGGTCTGAATAATCCTAGGACAATGGTAAGAAAGGTCCTGAGGAGAATGGAGGGGTAACCTGGTACAATGGAACAGGAGAGAGAGACAAGAGAGTTGGGCTCCATTCCAAGCTCTGGTACTTACTAGTTAGCTGTATAACCTTAATCATTTAACCTCCTTGAGCCTCAGTTGCCTTATCTGAAGAATGGGGGTATTACATTAGAAGATCTCAAAGTCACTGAATAAAGCAATTTAGAAGTCACCTAGTTCAAACCATATCTGAAACAACAATCTCCTCTACAATAAAGCCACAGTTCCAGCCATTGATGGATGTCTCCTCGTGAGGCAGCACATTCCATTTGGTTACAGCACTAATTGTTAGGAAAAGCTGCCTTTTTTAAAATGCCAACCCACTGCTTCTGGTTCTACCCCCCCAGGGACAAAGCAGATCACACCTATTCCCTCTTCCAGGACAACCTTCAGGGGCTTTAACAGAAGGTAGTCCCCATCTACTCACCTCAACAACTGTTTTCTTCTTTAGGCTCAGAATCTCCAGTTCTCCTCAACAAAACTTCACATGATGATACCATAAGGTCTTTCACCATCCCAGGTGCCCTAATCCAGACACTCCAGTCCTCATGTGGTGGCCAGAAGGATATACAACACTCGGGCTGATCTGATCAGGCCACAGTACAGAGGGATAACTGCCTTGCTGCTGCTAGATTTTATGCCTGGAAGCTCTCAGGGTGACTCTAGCATTCTGCTGACTCACCTCATGTTTACACTTCTGGTTAACCATGCTTCACCTACTTCTGAAATTGAGGTTTTGAACCCAAGTATATGAATTTACATTTATCTCTATCATATTTGGCCACTCTAGCCTGTTCTTTTGGAAACTTTATTCTGTCATCCCAGTACCTCTAGTGCTTCCTCTCTAGCATGGTGTCACTTGCAAATTTGATAACTTAACACCTATCCCTTTATTCAAGTCATTAATAAAAATACAAATAGCATAGGACCAAATACAGATTCCTTGGACATTCCACTAGAGATTTCCTGCTAAAGTGACAAACAGATACATGAATGCATGCGTGCGCGCACACACACACACACACACACAGAGCATTTATTAAGTGCTTACTGGGTACCAGGTACTATGCTAAGAACAAGATATAAAAATACAGAGAAATAAATAGGAGAGTCTTTGCCTTCAAGGCAAATACTCTTACCTCCATCCCTCAGATATGGAAACTAAGGAGATTATTATTGTTGTTTGTCCTGTGTTCTTGTTCTCAAGGAGGACCATGACATCAGGAAGGTGATGCCATGACTTGCAAGTGAATTGCCTTTATGCGAGGCAGGGCTGTGCAAAGTCACCAGCCTCACTTTCTCCTCCAGAGCCATCTGGGTGCAATGACCAGATATAGAGCAGGACAACTGGCCCCCTAAGGAGGTGAAATGATTTGGTCAAAAGAGAATTATTATATTTTAATGGTGGGAGCTAGAGAGGACAGAGGGCCACAGCATGGGGATGTCCAGGAAAGGGCAGGAAGGCCTAGTTCTGGATGTGATTAGATGGAACCTCACCTATCACAGCCAAGTGTCCTGGGGCAGAGTAAAGGTTTCAGTGATGAGGAGGATGGTCAAAAGGAGACAGAATAGTGGAGCAGGTCCAGAAGTGGGATTAAGGGTTTAGTTCTAGGCAAAATAAAGATAAAAGATAATGATAAGGAAAACTTATCAGAGCAAGATGACTTAGAAGGATAACTGATATCAACAGCCACAATAATAATAGCTTGCATTTATAGAATGCTTTAAAGTTCACAAAGTATTTTATAAACAGTACTCCATTTTACTGAGGAAGAAACTGAGGCAGACAGAGGTTCAATGACTGGACCAGTGACATACAACTAGTGTATGTGTAATGCCAAATTTGAACTTAGGTCTTTTTTAATCCAGGTCTCACACACTATCCACCTAGCTTTGGGAGTTAACATTCAACTAATTTTACTTGAGTTGAGTATCAACTCTCTCTTAGTCATTTTTTGTTTTGCTCTTCCTAGTTCATTCAAAGGACATTCTGACTGGAAAACAAAAATAAAACAAAGAGCTGAGCAATCAATCAATGAATCAAACAATAAATATTAAATGCCTGCTATATGCCAGGCATTGGGCTAAGTTAAGCACTGCTCTGCCTTCTGCTATCTACTATCAACATCTTATCCAACCTGAAAGTGGTACTATACCCTTTTTTAAGCCTCCTCTTTTTTCCCAAATAGCTTTAGAAAATCTTATTTGTCATCCTTAATTTTCCTCCACTTATTCTGAGCTTTAGCACTTCTGACACTATCCTTACAGGACCATTTGTTGGTGTTGAGCTGTTTCAGTCACATTTGACTCTTTGTGACCTCATTTTGGGGTTTTCTTGGCAAAGATACTAGACTGGTTTGCCATTTTCCTTTTCATCTCATTTTATAGATGAGAAAACTGAGGCAAAGAGTTAGGTGACTTGCCCAGGATCACACAGCTAGTAAGTGTCTTCTTAGGCCGCATCTGAACTCACGTCTTCCTGATTCCAGGTGGGGCACTCTATGTGCTGCACCACCTAGCTAGTCATACCATGGACCATACCACGCTTTTATAACCATCATTCATTACCAGCCTTTGCTTCCATTTCCTGTATTTGATCTCCAAGATCCCTTGCACCTCTAAAGTTATGATTCTATGACCCCATGATTTTTTAAATCTAAGTTATTTGATGCATTCTCTACATCAGTCAATTTAAAAAACTTTTCCCTCTTCATTGAAATTGTTTCCCTTTGTGTCTTCAGAATTTCTTGAGCACTTCCCATCCTTTCTGGATTTTCCCTCTTCTTTCTCAGAACCTCTGAGACTCATTCTCCTACGTGTTAGGGTACATGTCTAGACTATGTCCAACTTCTCTATTTTCTATTGCATGTTCTAAATCAAAATCCTCCCCCCTATCCCCACCCCCCCACCTCCCCCACCCCCAGGCAAAAGTCTTCCCTTTCTGTGAAAATCAAATTGAGGATAAAGTTGATTATCTTTTGTTTAAAGGATCATTAGGCCAACCCAAGAAATTATGAGTTGCTTTGTTTTTCTCAGCTAGAGAGCTCCTGCAGCTATTTGGGTGACTTAAGTTCTGCATTCTTACTACAGCCACCTCTGTGTCAGGCTTGTGATTTGCTACTTTCTTATATAGTTCCTATTTCAGTCCAGGTGATCTGTAGTATGCTCAGATGACAAAATTGCTTCTGTTTCTTCTTCCATTGACCCTCACCCAAATGCTTCCCCACCACTCTCCCCTTCTTATCCTCTCACTCCTCCCCACCTCCCCACCAGATTTTATTAAATCAGTATATTTTTTTTAACATACAATCCTATTGCCCCAATTCACCTATTCTAGAATCATGAATTTAGAGGGATTTAAAGGCCAGCTAGTTCAGATCCTTCCTTTCAGAACTGAGGAAACTGAGGCTAAGAGAAATTAAGTGATTTGCCTAGAGTCAAACAAGCAGTCTCAGCGGCAGAGGGGTAATATTAGAACCCAGGTCCTCTGACTTTAAAGTTGCTGCTCTGTCTTTTAAAATAAAGAGAGAGAAGGAGACGGAGACGGAGAGAGAGAGGAGACAGAGAGAGAGGGAGGGAGACAGATAGAAAATATATCCTTTCACAGTAATAGTATAGGTATGGTTCTCATCCCAAGCATCATTGAGATCTAGGAGATAAAATCTGCCTCCCTGTTTCAGTACCTCTAATTTATGTTACATGTGAATTACACTCTGTACCTTTGTCTATAGACATCTGAGATAATGGATTTTTATGGCTGGCTTTTTTCTGTGAATTTCTGGATATTCTCAAAGCTCTTCTTATATAGTAGTTATTCCTTACACTGTTCTAAGAAACAGTGATTGCCCCCCGCCTCCCCTGGTGCCCCCCCCCCCGACCCATGGTGACTAGGGAGCCTAATATTTGTTAACGAGAGACAGTATGGCATAGTGGATAAAGAGCTAACTTTACAGTCAAGAAGACCTCAATTTGAACTCACTTAACCTTGCACCATCCCAACTAAAGAAAGGTACCAAACTTCCTCCTCACCAGGAATTCCCTATATCTATGAAACCACAGACCCAGATTTAACATAATATGGTACAACATAATGCATAACATGACAGATATATGACATGATGTGATATATGACCCATAATTCCCTAGGATGGGACCCAAATGAGAATTACCAACTCCAGAGACTGGCAAATATAATAAGGCTCTGGTAGAAATAACAAGCAGTATGCTGTAAATCAAAAGAATTTCCTTTGCAGAAAGAGAATGAAGACTCCATTTACCCCTAAATCTAAATCCTTACCCTAGTTCAGCACTTTAGATTTTTTTTTTTTTTTTACAAAATTTGTGCCCTTTTTCTCTATGCATTAGCTTGGCATTATGTTGTTTCTGTCTCCCATCAGAACCCCAAAGAGTTCTTACCCTTAAGTTCCCTATACAATTTGTATTGCCAGAAGCATTCCAATTTTTTTTTTTTTTGAGCCACAGGCTATAACCACAGGGTGTGTCCTTTACTCCACATCACAGACCTCTGAAAACTCTAGGGGAATCTCACATTTTCATCTTACACAGCTGCCCTAGAGGAAAGTATATTTGATGCAGAAATTTGAAATGAATAAGCCTGATCTTCTGTGCTCAAAGGAAATAGAAGCTGAGTTTCTCCATAATAACAGTCCTTTGCTGGAGACCTGGAGGCCTTGCACAGTCATATACCTTTACAGGAATTCTTTCAGAACCTAACTAGTGTTTAAGTTTGCCAGAGAACTGTGATCCTCTTGTGAAATGCCACTGGACACTGGGAAGCAACTGGCAGGTGATTTTCATGCAAAAATAAGACATGGGTTCCAAGACAGACTATGTGACTATTCTACTCCTCCTGAATCACACAATGTCAGAGCAGGAAAGACAGACTGAATATATGCTGTTAATGCTGGAAAGGCCCTTTGAACATGAACATGGTACACAACACTGAAGTTGTAATGGATTTTAGTATTTCAGCCTGGGAGGGAACAGGGCACATTTAATCTAATGCTCAATTTTCCAGATGAGAAAGGTGAGACCCAAAGAGAAAAAGTGACTAACAGAGGTCATGGGGATATCCTGTTCATAATGCATAATAACCGAGACAGCTATTTGTGGTAATGCTGAATTTCCTCTTGCATAATCGTTTCTCTCAGAACCTATACAGACTTTACTCTTCCAAAGGCCTTCACTCTTTGTAGATTAAATTCAGCATTTCATGAGTTAATTATCCCTACATGATACTACATAAACACCACCCCCCTCACCTCACCTCACCTCAGATACACACACAAGAATCATACAACTTGGTCAGCAGAAGATAGGGTAGAATTTAAACTGACCCTATAATACACCACAGACATTTTAATTTTTATTTAAAAATAAATGTTTATCATGACTAATGTGAAAATATATTTAACAGGAATGTATATGTAGAGCCTATATCAGATTGCACCCCATTTTGGGAAGGGAGGCGGAGAAAAATTTAAATCTTAAAAGCTTATGGAAGTGATTGTTGAAAACTAAAAATTAATTAATAAAAAGAAATTTAAAAATTCATAGGAAGGCTGTAAGCTTATTATAAAGATACTAAGTCTGTAGCTTCCAGTTTACCTCAGTGCTATTCCTTCAACAAGAGCCTCTATATCTCTTAGCTCCAGGCTGGCCTGGAATGCTCTCCCCTCCTCATCTCCACCTCCTGGGTTCCTTTAAGGCTCAGCTAAAACCTCACCTTCTACAGGAAGCCTTTCCTGATCCCCTTTAACTCTAGTGCCAAAAATTTCCTCTGCAGGGACTATCTTTTACTCAGTTTGAATTCCCAGTGCCTGGTACACAGTGGGCACTTAAGAAATGCCTGCTGACTAATAAATGTCCAGAGATACAGAAGTTGATCTGATAGATATACAAATTAACTGTGGGGTTACAAAGGACTCAAGAATCAGAGGACATTTAACCCTTGACTTAGAAAAAAAAAATGAATGAATGTGTCAAACACTGGGTTAAGCTCTGGAAATACAAACACAATGAGAAACAGTACCTGTTATCAAGAAGTTTACATTCTAATGAGGGAAAAAAACCAGGAAGGGGTGTGGTAGCCTGTTTCCTCATAAATAAAACAAGGTGGGGGGGGAGGAAAAGGAGGGGGGTAGGGGTCCCTTCTGACTAGGATTCTAAAGAAGGGGTAGAGTGAGCTGTCATAGAAGGATCCATAGAAGGAATACAGAAGATAATTCAAGATGGAAGAGTCTACAAAAGTCTCTTAGGGCTGAACAGTATAAATGGGGGACATGTACAAAAATACCTATAGCAGCTCTTTTTGTAGTAGCAAAGAACTAGGAAACTAAAATCGGGAAGGGGGGGGTGTCCATCAATCAGGGGATGGATGAACAAAATATAGCACAAGAAAGGAATCAAATATTACTGTATCATAATAAATGATAAAAGGATTAAGAGACTTCAGAGAAACCTGGAGAAGGCAGCTAGGTGGATAGAGCACTGGCCCTGAAGTCAGGAGGATCCAAGTTCAAATCTAGCCTCAGACACATAACACTTACTAGGTGTGTGACCCTGGGCAAGTCACTTAACCCCATTGCTGAGCCAAAAAAAAAAAAAGAAAAAGAAGAATTCTGAATGTCTTAAGAGCATTGATCAGTACAATGACAATGACAGTTTCTAACAACCAATGATATAGCATGTTACTGACTTCTTGACAGAAAAGCAATGGACTCAAGATGGAGAATGAAATTTACACGTTTTGGACATGGCTAAAGCGAGAATTTGCTTTGTTTGCTTATCATGCATATTCCCTATACCATATTCCTGTCAACCTCATGTTCCTATATCAACATCATATTTCAAAGGCTTTTTTCTTTTTCTAACGGAAACAGAAAATACATTTATGTCCAAGAAAATTTTTAATTAAAAAGAAAAAGAATATTACTTTATTATAAAATGCTCCTAGAAGTCTTAATTGTGTTTATTTTTTTTTAAATTGTAATGTTAGACTTGTGTGCATGGACGTAATTAAGATACATCATTACTGGAGGTTAAAAGTTGTATATGGTAAGACATACTTTGTTTTTACTGAATGATATATTTCCCATCCCAAAGCAAGCATGAATAAAATTAGATTAAATGTAGCATGTGGCATCTCAGTCTCTTGAAAATTCATTTCACCTATTTTATTTTATTGAATCCTGTCTGTATCTTTGGTTAACCTCTTTAAAGAAAAGGATATAAAACTTGGTCATCAAAAAAAAAAAAAAAAAAGAATAAATGGAGAGAGGTGGTGACGTGTGTTGGCCTCAGAGTCAGGAAAAATGTAAGTTCAGATCTTGTCTCTTGATACATATTGGCTGTGTGACCCTGGACAAGTCACTTAATCTCTGTCACAGTCCCAGACAATTAACTGTCTAGGACTCTATTTTGCAGAGCAGGTATTCATTTGTGATGGCAAAGCTTCTTCAACAAAAGTAGTTTAGGAGGCAGCTAGATGGTGCAGTGGTCAGGAGGACCTGAGTTCAAATCTGGTTTCAGACACTTAACTAGCTGTGGGACCCTGGGCAAGTCACTTAACCCCAATTGCCTTAAAAAAAAAAATTATTTCCGGACACCAAAGAAATCATAGGCCCAGATAAAAAATAATAACAACAGAAATAATGAAAGAGACTCCTTGACTCAATTCAGTTCAACAGCTTAGTCTGAAAGATATTTTTTAAGCTCCTGTTACGTGCAAGGCACTGTGTAGGACTGGGGATGAAGAAGAAAGGGTCCCTGTTCTCAGACAGCTTGCATTCTATTTGGGGGTCTTGGTTGGAGAGATACTGATAAAGGCATGGAAGTGGGGGACAGAATCCCCACCTCCGTAGATGTTTAGGCAAGGGGGGGGGGAGATTAGCTTAATATAGTGCCATAGACACTATAGTACTAACAGATTCCAAAACACATTAAGTACCAAGTAACTGTTTCATCCTATAGGACTTTAGTGAAGAAACGTCATCTTAGGTTGAGGTAGTCAAGAGACACTTCACAAAAGGAGGGCGATGTTCAATTGTTAGAGGAATTCAGGGAGGGTAGTGGGTGGGTGGAGTCCTTGTATACAACAGACCCTCAATAATTGTTGATTAGATTGTGCCCAAAGGGCTATAAAAATGTGCATACCCTTTGACCCAGTAATAGCACTTCTAGGGCTGTATCCCAAAGAGATCATACAAATGGGAGAAAGACCCACATGTACAAAAATGTTTATAGTAGCTCTTTTTGTGATGGCAAAGAATTGGAAATTGAGAGGATGCCCATCAATTGGGGAATGGCTGAGCAAGTTGTGGTAAATGAATGTCATGGAATCCTATTGTGCTATGAGAAATGATGAGCAGGTGGATTTCAGAAAAACCTGGAAAGACTTGTATGGTCTGATGCTGAATGAAGTGAGCAGAACCAGGAGAACATTGTACACAGTTAACAGCCACGTTGTGCAATGACTAATATTGATAGACTTAGCCCTTCTCAGCAATGCAAGGATCCAAGACATCTCCCAAAGGCCTCATGATGGAAAATGTTATCCACATCCAAAGAAAGAACTATGGAGTTGAATGCAAATTGAAGCATACTATTTGCTATTTTTTTTCTTCTGTTGTGGTTTGTTTCCTCTTTCTGGTGATTCCTCCTATTGGTTCTAATTCTTTCTTACAACATCACTAAAGTGAAATTATGTTTAATAGAGGGGCAGCTAGGTGGCGCAGTGGATACAGCATTGGCCCTGAATTCAAATCCCGACCTCAGATCAAACACTTGACACTTACTAGCTGTGTGACCCTGGGCAAGTCACTTAACCCCAATTGCCTTAAAAAAAATGTTAAAAAGAAAATATGTTTAATAGGAATGTTTATGTATAGCCTCTATCAGATCGGCGTGGTCTTGGGGAAGGAGGAGGAGAAAAATTTAAAACTTAAAAGCTTATGGAAGTGATTGTTGATAAACTGAAATAAATAAATAAAATTAATAATTGTTGATTAGATTGAAAAGTGAGTGCTAGAGAAGCATCATGGTACAATGGGTAGAATACTTGACTTGGAGTCTAGAAGACCTAGGTTTAAATCCAACCTAAGACACTTACTAGCTCTATGACCCCAGGCAAGTCACTGAATTGTTCCATGTCTTAATTCCCTCATCTGCAAAAGGAGAAGGCTGGTTTCAGCCTCTAATGTTCAACCTAGTTCTCATCTATGATGCTATGGTCAATAAACCAATAAATCGCATACATGATTTAAGCCAAGGCAAGGCAATTATACGAAGAACCATAGGATCCATCAGGGCCTGAACATAACACACTTAACCACCACCCTTTAAAAACCATGTGCTATTGTCCACCAAGGTCTTTGAGCTTTTGTTGTATTATGTGCCACCTCTATCACAAAGTAAAATTACCCATGTGCTATGGAGAGCAGAATTTGGGGCATTTGAAAAAAAGTTATAGCATTTTAAACCTCCTCCATTAGACTAGGAGCTCCTTAGCAGGATCTGTTTTGGCTTTTTTTTTTTTTTAAAAGTCTTTGTATCCCCAGCACTTAGTACAGTGCCTGACACACAGCCAGCAATTAATAAATGGTTGTTGACTTGACTTGGAAGGGAGTTCAGTAGCTATGTAGTCCAATCCAGACCTGAAAAAGAATTCCCACTCTAACATACCCAACAAGTGATCATCCAGTGTCTGCCTGATGATTTATAAGAGGGGAAACTTTCCCAGGCAACCCATTCCAGCTTTAATTTTTAGGAAAATCTTCTTGATATCCTGCCTAAATACTCCTGTCTGAAGCTTCCACTAATGACCCTGGTTCTACTCTCTGTGGCCAAATGGAACATGTCTGATCTCTCTTCCACCAGAGAGCCCCTCAAATACTTGAAGTTACATCTGCTCCAGGCTAAAAGCCCCAGTTCCCTTAACCAACCCTCATGACATAGACTCAAGGCCCTTCAGCATCCTAGCTGCCCTTCTCTGGACTGGGGATAATGGTTGAGGCCAAACAGTTATTAAATACCTATTATGTACTGGGCATTTTGCTAAGTGCTTTACAAATATTCCATCTGATGGATACCCTCTGGCTTGTCAATGTTCCTCCTAAATGGCTGCTCGAAGAACTGAATACAGTACTCTGGACATAGTCTGACCAAGGCAAAGTAAAGGACCATGACATCCTTATTCCTAGAAGTTGTATCTCTCTTGATATAGCTTTAAGTCTCTCTGATCGCCACACTGCCTGGTTGGCTTATGCCAAGCCTGCTGGACACTAAAAGCCCTAGATCTTTCCCCCATCTTAAACTCGTGAAGCTGATTTTTCTGAACCTAAGCCTGAGACCTTCCATTTTTTCCTACTGAATTTCACCTTAGTAGATTGGGCCTGATGCTCCAGTCTGTCAAAAATCTTTTTTTGGGGGGGGGGGTAGGGGTGGAAAGGGGAGATTCTGAGAGTTGTCCAGTATATTAACTACCCTTCCCAGCCTCATGCCACCTGCATATTAACCAGTGTTCTTTATTCAAGTCTTGAGAACTCTGATCAACCAGGATTCCAGAAGATGGATGAGGAGGCATGCTACCTAGCTCTAGATAAAAGAGGTGAGAGGCTCTTTGCCACTCTAGCACAATTCTCAGCACATAGGAGATGCTTAAGAAAAGAAGCAAAGGGGACTTGAGTTCAAATCCGGCCTCAGACCAAACACTTTTACTAGCTGTGTGACCCTGGGCAAATCACTTAACCCCAATTGCCTAAAAACAAAAACAAAAACCAAAAAAAAAAAAAAAAAAAAAAGAAAGAAAAGAAGCAAAATGAGATACCCATTTTCCAGCTACAACCCAAGTGGAAATTTTTGTTTGACAGCATATTTGCCACAAGTGCTTTGTTTTTTCTTTTCCAGTGAGGGGGGCAAGAAGGAGGAACAGGGTAACAAAAAAAGGGGGGGGCAGAAAGAGTCATTGAGGCAAATTTTTTTTTTAAACGGAGAAAAAAGAACAGAAGACAGATCAGAAAGAAGCACAGACAAGCAGGACAACTTTGGAGCTCCCCAGTTGATCTTATTATATATGCTTAAAAAGAAAAGAAAAGTATATACCAAAGACATGCCATTTCACAGAAAATTCTATTATTCTCTGCTACATAATGCAAATACTTATTGAATTTGGTGTTTGAAAAGTTTAGAGTAAAAATTAAAATTGCTTTTAAAAAGGAGTTTGGGGTTTTTTTTTCATTAATTGCCCCTGCTGCCGCTGCTGCCACCACCACTACCCCTACCTCCACCTCACTAGGTTCTGAATCCTAGCCAGCGGTAGTTGTTGCCTAACTGGCTTACCCCAAGTCTTAGCTCTTCATGCCAGAGCAAAATCTGGTTTCCTAACTTACATCTACTGAGAATGGTAGCTTCTCATGTAGCGGCCCTCCCCCCACCCCTTTCTCCCTACACATGTGGAGCCAGAACACCTGGCAAATACCTGGGAAAAGCAGTAAGAGATTCAAGTCGAGGGAAAACCACAGAAAATAAACAAAAATAGGTTGGGTAGCTACCCACAGTCATCTTCCTTTCCTTTCTGAGAAAAATAAAACAAAAAAATGAAAACAAAAACGGGAGTGTGTGGAGTGTGTGTGACATGAGGCTACATTCCTTGGATTACCTGGGGAAGGAGAAAAAAAAAAGGTATGAGTCAGAGGACAGATGCTATTTGTAGCCTCTTGCCCCAAATGGCCTTGATCTTACCCCACAGTTCCAAATACCAGGAACCAAACTCCTATTCTTAGGGCCCTGGGGCCCCTACCTGAATAAATCACTCTGTTTTCTCAGAAAACTCATTCTAGCAAACCTATACTAACCAGGGACACTGTTTAGTCCTGATACCAAGGATGGTTTGGTCTAAACATCTAAATGGAGAAGAAAGGAAGAAGTCAACACCTTCTCCCACATAAGCTCCAGGAGGGCAGGGATCTTTTTGTATCCCTAGTATTTAGCACAGTGCATACAGTATACAGTAGGTGCTTAATAAATGTTTAGTGTTTAAGCGATTGACCTTTTTAAGGGATTGTGGATAAGCCTATTACTTTTGTTGAAAACCTGGACTTTTCATTAACAGAATTATAGGCTGAAAAGAACCTTAGAGATTATCTACTAGAGTTTAATATCCTCATTTTACAGGTGAGGAAAGTGAGAAGGTACAGAAAGGTAAAAATGACTGATCCAAGGGTCACAAAGAAATAAGAGAACTGGACCTTGATTCTCAGAACTCAAATCCCATTAATCACTTAATCAGTATGTATTATGCATCTATTATGTGCCAAGGACTGTGCTAGGTACAAGAGATATAAATGGGGGTGGGGATGGGGGTGGAGGAGAATAATTAAATCAGTTCCTTCTAGAACTCAGGATAAAACATGTTTACAAATGTGCAAATAGAAAGTAGAACAATTACAAATTTGTTAAATACACAAATAAAATTACAAATAAACACAAACTGAAAACTGTGATCAGAGGGCAGAAACAAGGATGAGAAATAGAAAAAGGAAGTGAGATTTGACCAGAGTTTTGAAGGCAGTCAGAGAGTCCATGAGACAAAGTGAGGACGAAAGATATTCAAGGAAAGTAGGGCAGCCTATGGGCGAAGGCAAGGACTAGGCTATAAGACACCAGAGATGGGGAATAGCAAATGGCACATTTTACACCAAGGCCTTTCCACTATACCACACTGACTGGGCTCTGCTGAGTTTCTGAAAGGGGGTCTCCAAAGTTGTTTATCACAAAAAAACTAGGGCTATAACCTCCATGTCACTATGTTATGCTCACAAACACCTATCAACAGGTAAATATGACTACGGCAGTTTCAGAAGTTTATTATATAGTACTGTATGATAAAACAAGTATGTAATTATAACCCTGCAGAATACCAGGCACACTGATAACCAAAGCAAATTATTGCCTGAAACTTCATTGTTTTCTTTTTCCCTAGGTGCAACTTTTGGAATAACTAAGCCCCCCAATAACAAGGACCCCAAGGACCCCAAGCTGCCTTGGAACAGCAGATGTAGCTATCTAAATTCTGTTGCCTACCAGACTATAACACTCTGATACAGGATTGCTTCCTGAAGACAGCTCTCTAAGAAGGAAAGAGAAGGAGAGTTCATTCTTATGCCCTTAGACCCTAGGGTCCCCCCTGAACAGTGAAACATCTCATAAGGCTAGACTGGCCTAGAGCAGCAGGAGAGGCTCTCCCCTCCCCCTCAAAGCCCTAGAATTTTAGTACTTGAGTTCAAAAGCAATTACTGGAACTAGTAACTCAAAAGCTAGAGAGATAAGATAAGCATTAGCAACTGCCCCCCCTTTACCCTCTGCTTCCTGAATTGATCCCCAAGCCCAGAAGGTTAAGTGAGATTTTGTCTGGTGGAAGGAGTACCTCCCCACCCACTGCTGTGTGCTTCTGCTGATACAGACCTCAAGGTGAGAGCCCTAGGCAAAAGTGATAGGTAGGCAAAGCCCCTGCTCTGGATAAGAACTCATTTATTTTGTGCTTTCCAGGTCCACACAGAGGTAGTACCACAATCCAAGTATTCTTATCCCCATTTTACAGATAAAACACAAGATCTGGAGATTATGCCTAATCTCTAAATGGTCCTGACCCTTATTAGCTGGGAGAAAATAGGCAAGTCAATTCATCTCTATGGGCCCTAGATTCCTCATCCTTAAAATGGGGCTACCATCATTTGTACTACCTACCTACCTGGCACAGTGATTGTGGGGAGAGGGCCTGGGAAACTTTCTTTATCCACTAATCCATCTACATCAAAGAGAATGGTCAGGAGTTAACTGTAGTGATTTACAACCTCCCAAGTTGAATCGTAATTCTTGTTTCTATCACAAAGCCCAACTGGGCCACACTGAAAGAGTCAGAGTTCAAATGGTATCACAGAATTTTGAAGGAAAACTAAAAATAAAGAAGTACAGGGATGTGGACAGGCAGAGGAGGAAATTCGGGCAAACAATGCTCCCACAAGTTTTCCAAAGGAAGTGAGTAACCAGTGTTATTGAGCAACACAAATACCAGACAATGGTTCTTCCTAATTTGACGGAGAACATCACATGTGCCTGCAGAGAAGTCACCCTCTATTCCAATGATTATATCCTGATTTGAGGGACTGACACTCAATTCATGTCCACTACAAGAGTAAACAGACTTTACTGGACTTGGTAAGGGTCAAGACATGTAACTTTTTGTTTTCACTGTTATTTTAAAAGGATTGTGTGTGTGTGTGTGTGTGTGCGCGCGCGCGCGTGTGTGTGTGATAGAGACAGACAGACAGACAGACAGAGCTTGGACCAGTCATTTAACCACTATGGGACCTAGTTCTCTCACCTAAAAAAAAAAAAATGGGGCTGATAATGCATTTCCTAAATCCATTCAAGTAAGCAAAGATCTATTAAGTCAGAAGTGTCAAGTTCCCAGGAAAGGTCAACAAAACTCCCATGGAGAACCAGATTAAAATGTAATTGGGAAATGTTTAACAAAATAAGTAAAAATACAATACAACCTAGATAATGTTCATTTATGGTTTTCTAAGTCAATATGCGGCCTCACAGGGATCCTTTTCTATTTGAGCTTGCCATGTTATTATGATTAAATGATTGCTACATACAAGTCACTGCGCTAGCTGGGAATATAAAGATAAAACTAAAACTGCCCCTGCCCTCGAGGAGCTTACATTCTTCTAGAGGGATACAACACTTAAATGACAAGCATGTAAAAAATAAAAGTAGAAAAATATAGGAAGACAATGAACATTCCTGTAGATTAAGGACTTACTATATGGCAGGCACAATGCTAAGTGCTAGAGACACAAATTCAAACAAGTCCCTACCTGCAAGCGGCTTACATTCTTTATTTCAAATAAATGTTACTGAGTTTTTAAAAAGTATCCCTAAAAGTCCCCCCAGCATTGCTTTGCCCTCCAGAGCCATTCCATAAAAATATTTTCAAAGGGGTGAAAAGGAAAGAGAAAAGAGGAGTGAAAAATCAGCAAAACTTATCTGCATATCAAAAATCTTAAAATATGCGCAATGCAAAGAAGTAGGGTGGAGATGTCTTCTCAACTCTTTGGAGTCCCGTTCTTTATAATAATGTAACACTCACTTTGGATTGTTGTTTATGCACACTTTCTTCTTATCAATGATTGGAGCTCTAATCAATAATAATCTAATCTAAACAATCTAATAATAAACACTCTAATGGGGGAAGGCAACTTTCAAACAGGAGCCCTGGAGCTGGAAGAGGGGAGTAGAGGTGGGTGGCAGGCCCTAACAGCATAACTGGAAAAGTCTGGAAGGGGTATGGAGTTCTGAAATCAAGCAAGTTAAAGCTGAACATGCCCATCAAAGGTCAAGGTGGTTCCTGGGGGCAAAGTCCTGCCTTGAGAGAAGGAACAGTGCCTTATTCACAGGATCACAGTATTTCAGAGCTGGAAGGGACCTTGGAGATCATTTGGCTCAAGTCCTCATTTTAAAATGAGGAATCAGAGACTAACAGAGTTAGATGCCCACGTCATACAGCCAGTCAGTGGCAGAACTGGAATTTAAACCCAGATCATAAGATCATACGAAGGGTTTAGAACTAGAATGGGGTTACCCAGGGCCTTTTTAAACTATATCATACTGTTCAATTATATATTCCCCCAATATCTTCTTCCAGTCCAGCACCTAAAGTAATGAGCTCTGCCCAAAAGAGGTGACTGATGAATGAACCAATGAAACCACTTTGAAAAGTAAGGACACACACACACTCTCTTTCTCTCTCTAAACAGATTGTGTCACTGGCATCTACATAAACACAGGGTGAGCCTACTGACTCATGACTTCATTGGTGGCAAGGGTAGAAAAATGGCAGCAAGGAAAGTCAAGGAAGAGATATGCAAGGAAAACCAAGAACTTAGATCTCAAAGGAGTAAGGGAAATGCCACATAACACTTAATCCACTCACTCTACCCTCACCAACAAGTACATAGTATATCAAGTCACATGACCAAAACAAAACAAGAAAACAAAACCAAAAAAAAAACCCAGCAGTATTTTATGTACCTGTATTTTAAAATATTAAAACACACAAATTCCACAGCATCTCAGCTCCACCCCTGTTGTGCCCATCAACACATATCAACAGATAAACATAGTAAGTGAATGTGGATAGAAACATCAAGGGCTTGTTTAGTCTAATAAACATCAGTCAAGATGCCTACTATGTGCACAGGATAGGCAGGCACAAATGCCTTGCCATATGCGTTATTAGAATGACCACATCTATGGGATCATAGAGCCAACAAGATAGGGAATGCAAAGATTAGATGAGGCTATAATCTACATCAAGGAGGATGGGGTAGAGATGACATGCCCCAAAATGGAAATACAAAACAAACAAAACAAAACAAAAACACCACGGATTGTGTGGTACAGTAGATTAAAAGCACTACCCATGAAGCCACAGGACCTGAGTTTGAATCTTGGCTCAGCCATTGTCACTTGTATGACTATACAGAAATCATTTAACCTCTTTGGGCCTTAGTTTCCTCTTGTGTTAATAAGAAGGTTGGCATTCAGAAATACAAAGGGGCCAAGGAAGTGGAAGGAATTACTTTCGGATGAGGGGATCAGGGAAATGTCACAAAGTAACATTTGGACAGGGCCTTGAAAGACAGATATGATTTCAACATATGGAGATGAAGGACATTCCAGATATTGGGAACAGGCTTTACCAAAGATAAAGTATCAGGAAAATAAAGACAAACTTAGGAAACCTAATATAGGAGATGGGACTTGACCAAAAGTACAATTGCAGGAGGGGAATGATGAATTCAGTAGAGAGTGAATTGTTCAGTTTAGCCAGGAATGTTTGAGTGTCACATGAAATAATGATGGAAAGTTAAGTTTGAAGCAAATTGTGAAAATCTTTGAATGCCAGACTGAAAAGTCTAGACATCTCTATCTGGATGTCCTGGCATCATCTCAAATACATAACAGAACTTTTCGTCTTTCTAAGTCTACCCCTCCTCCCAAATTCCTCATTTCTGTTAATGGTACCATCACTCTATGTCATACCCAGGATGGAAACATCAGAGTCACCTGTGACTTTGACTTCTGCCTCAACCTATACCTCCTCTACGGTCTCTTCCCTCTCCAATTTCATTCTCTGTAATGTTAGGGTGAACCTAATAATTCTGTGCCATTGTACACTGAACCAAGTGCCTTTCCTCTGTTTATTATTTCCTATTTATCCTATAGATAGCTTGCTGTATACTATATATATTTATTTACATGGCATCTTCCCATTAGATTGTAAACTCCTTGAGGACAGGGGCTGGTTTTTTGGGTTTGGTTTTTTTGGGGGGTTTTTTGGCCTCTATTTATATCCCCAGGGCTAAATACAGTGCCTGGTACACAGTAGGTGCTTAATAAGTGATTACTGAATTGAATAGATGGCCTGAGGTTTCATATTCAAGAACTGGAAAGTTAATGGGGAAAGTAGAATCCCTCCTCTTATAGCTTGTGCATCTGCATTTGAATCCCAACTCTGCCCTTTACTATCAATGTCACCTTGGACAAGTTAATTTTAATGTCTTAGAGATTCTGTAAGCATATATATATTTAAAAGGGGGTTAGATTAAATTATATCTAAGGTCCTTTCCAGCTCAAAATCTGATACTGACATCTCACTATATCCTTTCCCCTAAATATTTAGGGACTGGGCACCAGAGTAATGGGGGACCAGGGAAGGGTATAGCCCAAGGACAAAGTCGATGAAGTAGGGTTATTTTAAGTGAAGGTTCTGGGCAGGTGTTAGCTACTAGGGTATTTCGGTTAATAAACTGTTGATTTACTATCTCACCGAGAGTCAGAAGACTTAGGTTCAAATACTGACTTAGTCATTACTCCTACGGAACCTTAAACACATTATCCCGAGCCTCAATTCCCTCTGTAAAATGAGAGGAATGATTTCAAGTTTTCAAGTACCTTCCAACTATAAAATTCCATAATCACACACTCAAGTAGATCTGAGATGTCATCACACACCGCATTATTTAAAGAAATGAAATTAAGAAGCATCCAAAAGACAATGGAGCAGGTCCCAAGACACAACCCTTTTTAACTCATCATTTTAGGGGAGTCAGAATGATACAGTGAAGAGCATAGTCTTCAGAGTCCAAGGACTGGCTTTAAACTCCACTGTGATGCTGACCACCATAGTGACCTTGGGCAAATCACTAACCCTCCATGGCTCTCAATAGACGGGTAGAAGGAGTATCTTAATGAGGAGGTTCATATATGAATAAAATCACAGGGACAAATCGAAGGGGGAAAAAAAAGATGAGGGAAGAAAGATAAGGGTGAGGAGCCCCCTGGTATTCCTGGGTCTGTCTGGGCACTTTGATGAAGCATCACTAAGGCAGAAGATATTTTAAAAAACAAACAAACCAGATCGTCTTGTTTGTCTTGCCTAGCTCACCAGAAGTTCAAGCCCTAGAGCAGGGCTTCTTCGACTTTTTCCACTGCAGACCCCTTTTCACAATTCAGCAGCTTTGTGGGCTGTTGCAAGGCCTGAGGGCATGCACAGTGCAAAGTGTAAAGGCTTGGTGCTCAGAAACAAGGCTACAGTGAAGTTGCTCCATGCAACACTGGCAAGCGCTGCCAGAAACACCTCCGATTCATTACACATTTAATTTTTAATTAATTCTTGGTCATTGCATGTTCAGAAACCTTTTCTACTATTGCCAAATTTTTTGTGACTCCAGAGGGGGTCTCGACCCACAGGTTAAGAAGCACTGACTAGAGCTTAGGGATTGGGTACATGGAACATCAATAGGGTCCTGGCAGATGATGAGGTGAATGTTCTGAACCTAGCTAAGTGCTGCCTATTGAGGCTAGCTCCGTTCCCCCCAAGGGTGTGCCCCCTTCAGAGGTCATACTCTCTGACGAAAACTTTCTAATGAAAAGCTCCAAAAGACTAACTCCTTTTATTTTTAGGGTCAAATGGGTAATTTCTCGGCTGAGGAATGACTATTGCTTGGCTGGACTCATCCTAGATACAACGCTGAGTCCCAAAGGAGCTGTCATGTCAACAGGCCCTAAAGAGAACAACACGTTTCAAATATACAAAGTACATGAACTTGGCCTGCTGTTTATGACCCTGGAAACCCTTGCACAATAGGCTTAAGTCAGGGGCTTTGGCTGTAAAATCACAGCGACTCATGTTTGGGAAGAGTGAGAAGAAAAAAACAGAAAGTAGGAGGGGTGCATGTATATATAGCAGAGGTGCCTGAACCACTGATCAGGGCCTACCTGTTTATCTCAATGCCTTGCTTCCAAAGGCTCCCTATTACCTCTAAGATTAAATATAAGGTCCTCTGTTTGGTTTTTAAAGGCCTTTACAACCTCTCCTAGAGTTTTCTAACCTTAGTAAATATTCTTCTTCCTCAGCTAGCTATTCTACAATCCAGCCAAACTGGACTTTTCTTGCTGATCCTCAGACCTGACACTCACTATCCCATCTCCACACCTTGCACTGGCTATTTCTCAGTACTGTCCTTAACACCTACATCTAAGAATCCTTTATTTCCTTCAAAAATCTGTGCAAGAAACACAATTTGACCACATGCAATTCTTGATAGCAGGGATCATCTTCTGCTTTTCTCTGTGTTCCTAACATTTAACACAGTGGCTGGCACATAGCAGATGTTTAATAAATGGTCACTGACAGGAAACCTTTACTAATTCTGTCCTCTTTACTCCCTCCTCTGCCCCACTAGCTCTTTGCCCTCCAAAAAGCTTCCTTGTACATCTTTTGTCTCTATTTATGTACGTGTTGACCCCTCCAATCAAATAAAAGCTCTTTTAGTGCTGAGACCATTTTGTATCTAAGTACCCCACTGCGTAGCACACTGATTGAAACATGTTTCACCAGTAAAATGTTTGCTGAATGACTCATTTCCAAGTCAGTCACCAATAAGGATGCCTTCTTCTCTGTCACAACCGCCTTTCTGAATTTTGTTAAAATGCACAATAGGGGTCACAGGGCCACCAGCTGCAAAGTCCCTTCTCTACTCCGAAACATGGGACTCACAGAATCTTAAAGCTTATGTAAGGGACCTCTGAGACCCTCTAGTTCAACACATACATGAACAAGAATGTCCTCTAACATCTCTGACAAAGAGGCATTCACCTTTATTTGAAGGTCTTTGATGAGAAGAAAGTTTTGAGTATCTTCCCAAGGCAGCCCATTCTAATGTTATTAGGAAGTTCTCACATACATCAAGTTCATACCTATCCCTTTTCATCTTTCAACCATGGCTACTGCTTCTACCATCTGGAGTCAAATCAGGTAAGTATAATCCCTCCTCCCTGACAACCCTTCAGAGCCATTAGGCACAGGAGCCTTTCCCACTGCCCACCTTCTCTAGTTCCTTTATTTGGTCCTCAGGTGGGACGATCTTGAGGCCCTTAGGTGTCCTGGGTGCTGTCTTCCCTTGATATTCTCCGGCTTAATAATGTTCTTTCTGAAATATGGTGCTCAGAACTGAACATGAGAACCCCAGACTCCAATATCTCACCACAGCAGAACACAACATTACCAATACCTCTCTTGTCCTGGATTATCAAGCCCTGTTAAGTGATCAAAACAAAACGCGAACTCCTACTTACAAAAAAAAGTTAGAGTGTATGGGAATGCTCGTATTCAGTTTAAAATAAAGGAGAAATAATGATTGACATGGATATCAGAGCTTACAATTTAGAAAGCATTTTCTTATGTACTGTCTCACTGAATCCTCGTAATTGCCCCAGGATATAGTTAGAGCAGTAGTAGAGGAAGGCAAGCCCCACTTTTACAAAAAGGAAACTGAGGCCCAGAAAGGAGAAGTAAGCTATCTATAGTCACACATCTATGAAACAGCAACAATAATTCAGAATCAGCAGTGTGTCCCAGTGGACAGGGAGTTGGCAATGGAATTCGGAGGACTCTAATGTTCAAATTCTGCCTGTGACACA
The DNA here is from genome assembly GCF_900497805.2 of Vombatus ursinus. Classification (NCBI taxonomy): domain Eukaryota; kingdom Metazoa; phylum Chordata; class Mammalia; order Diprotodontia; family Vombatidae; genus Vombatus; species Vombatus ursinus. Next base: position 17,368,582 of record NW_020954751.1, on the reverse strand, counting down.
TATTAGCCACTTAATCCCTCAGTAATCCAAATTACCCTCTTAAGACTTTAGGTAGCAAACATCTGGAGATTTGCATCTGTTGCTTACCAACATATCAACATGGATGAAATTATGATCCAGTAGCCCTATGGATGGGAATTTATTGTGGGAGATGCAGCGAGGAACAAAACATAGCGAATTAGATGTGAAATCAGAGGTCCTGGGATCAAAATCCTGCCTCCATCATTTACTTCTCTCCTGTGACTTTGGGTGAGTCACTTCCCCTCTCTAATGCAAAGTATCCGTATCTAAAAATCAAAGAGGATTACAGTAGATGACTTTCTTCCAGCCCTTAATCTATAATCCTATGAAGGAAACAGAAGGAAACAATGGAAATACCCATGCAAATTATGATATTTCCAATGAAATACAATCTGTTCCATCAAGAAGGGAGATAGGTAGCATGACTTTATTTATTTATTTATTTATCTGACACAGGTTCCAGTACTGAACACGCAGCAGTGACCAATCTCGCCCTCAAAGGGTGGAGGGAACAAGCATTTATTAAGTGCAAATATTATCTACAAATATTCTCATCTAGAATATGGAGTGAACAATACTCGAACTACTGAGAAGAGAGCTCTTTGCAAACCTTAAAAAATTTAAATTATAGCATCCTTAAAGCAGTGGTAGAGTGGAAAGAATGATGGCTGTGGAGTTGGGGCATTTGGGATGAAATCCTTGCCTCTACCACATACTATCTGTGTGACCTTGGAGAGTCACTTCCCTTCTTCTGGTCCTCGTTTGTAAAATTAGAGTTATACTAGATTAGGGCTTCTTAAACTTTTTCCACTCAATCTCGGCAGCATTCATTGGTACCGCGTGACCTGAGGGCATGCACAGTGCAAAGTGTGCAGGCTTTGTGTTCAGAACCAAGGCTGCGGTGAAGTTGCTCCATGTAACACTGGCAAGCGCTGCCAGGAACACCTCCGATTCATTACACATTTGATTTTTAATTAATTTTTGGTTGTTGTGCTTTCAGAAACCCTTTAATGTTGCCAAAATTTTCACAACTCTATATGGGGTTGTGACCCACATTTTAAAAAGTGCCGGACTAGATGACCTCCAAGGGCCCTTCCCAGCCCTAAATCTATTATATTATGATTCTATGAAATATGGAAAGATATAAATGAACAGAGAAAGAAGACAGGACGAGGAGTACTATATAAACATTAATGTGTGTGTATATAAACACATTTTCTTTCCCCACTAAAGTCCTACTGTCATGTTAAGAATCAGCTAAGTGGTATGGGGGATAGAACACCTAGAGTTAGGAAGATCTGAATTCAAACCTAGCTCTCAGCCCCTTATTAGCTGTGTGACTCTGAGCAAGTCACTTAACCTCTGTTTGCCTCAGTTTCCTCAACAGTAAAATGGGGATAATAACAGCACCTAC
>NW_020954751.1:17354507-17367137 GCF_900497805.2 Vombatus ursinus | reverse complement strand
TGTATGGTGTAGTGGCTTCCACTTGTAATTGAGTTTGACACCACTGACGATCTAACTGAGTTTGAAAACCACCACTGACGATTACAAACATATTCAGTGATTTCAGTTGTGTCTGACTCTTCATGACCCCATTTGGGTTTTTCTTGGCAAAGATACTGGAATGGTTTGTCATTTCTTTCTTTAGCTCATTTTACAGATGAGGAAACTGAGGCAAACAGGGTTAAGTGACTTGCCCAGGGTCACGTAGCTAGTAACCATCTGAGGTCAAATTTGAACTCAGGTCTTCCTGACTCCACATCTGGCGCTCTATCCACTGCACCACCTAGTTGCCCCATTTTTTAATCATAAAGTTGATAAAATACACATCAGAATCATCTTTTTTCCTCCCTCTAACTTTTCTATAACTTTTTGATCTAGGTACCACCTAGACAAATCCTATTTTTGTTGTTATTTGGTGGTTTTTTTGTTTTGTTTTGTTTTTAAAGACCTGGAAAGGGTAGCTAAATTCAAAGAAGATTCTCATCTAGAAGAGACTAGAAACAGCTAAGTGAACTTTGTGGGCAACCTTTCGCCTGCAGTTTGGGGGCACCAGGGAATCTGGGCCCCAATGGCTTATGCCTTACAGAAGGACACAGCATTCTAACCTCCTTTAAGGAAAAGATGGTGATTTTCTAAGAGCTCAGGAGCCCTTTGGCAGCCTTCCCTCCTACCAGTGTTGTTTACAAATAAAAACCTCAAGGTTCAGATTAAAAAGTCCTTTAAAGAGATTCCAGCCCTCTCCCTTCCCCAACCCTTGCCTCTTTAGAAGAGTACAATACATGTGTTTATCTTGCTTCTAAGTAAGGGGATATTAAAATGCTGGAGGATTTTCTCCTCCTAATGCTGGCATGTTGGCTCTCATCTATTGTACGGCCATCTATAATGAAGTGAAAAAAACATGAAATTATGGCTTTTAAAAATATAAGCATCTCTTCTGAGGTTTAAAGTCTCATCCCTTGAAAGGCAGCTTTTCTTTAAACTTCCAGGAACTGGATGGGATTGAAGCCCGTCTATTTAAAGGTCAACCAGCAATTCCTGTTGCCCTTGGACCAATGCCTCTGACACAAGTTTATTCAACACTCTATTCTTCACTGTGGTCCACGGCCACCGCACAAGTTAGAATTGTACAGCATTACGTCCCTAAAAAATATTATGAAAGGGCAAGAAGAGACTAAAGTCAGTCACTGACTGGTACCGCCCTTTCTTCTCCTCTACAGACAGTAAGGTGTGTTCAGAGTAGGCTCCTGCTGACTCATTTGTTGGCCCTAAAGTCACTAGTAAGTCAGAGATCAAATACTAACACAATTTCATTTTTCTCCCTTTCAGTATGTTTCCCTTCCCCAAAGCTTAGGAGGAAACTGGGACTATAATGTAAGAAAAAGTCCTCTTCCCTCCAGACTGATGAAGGACCACTAAGAAAATCAGGAGAGGCAGGGTGGTATAACGGAAAGAAGGCTGGACTTGCAGTCATAAAGAAGCCTGGGTCCCACCTCAGGTGCTGGTTGTGTGGCAATGAGTAAGTCATAAGTTATAAGATTCTGAGCCTCAGTTTTCTCATCTGTAAAGCTGGAGCAGTAAATATCAGCATTATTTCATGGGGTTGCTGTGAAGTTCCAATAAGATAACTTAGGTTTACCCGATCCAATTCATTATTAAGTATATTACAGATGCCAGGCAAAAATTTTCCTAGGCCAAGGAATACAAAAACAGAAAACAAAATGGTCCTTGACTTTAAGGAGCTACTTTCTTTTGGGAGAAACAACATGAGTGTAATACAGAAAATTAAATGCAAATATACACAAAGTAATCTCTGGGGAATGAGGGGCCAATGGACTAATTCTAATATAAAGGACAGTTTGTCAACAATAGAACAGGGATTCTACACGATCCAATGGAAGGGTAGGGGAGGATGGGACTGACATGGTTAGCTATGAAGGCAAGAGAAGGAGGCTTTGGTCAACTCAGAATTCACAGGGATTCCTGAAAGTGCCACTAGGCAACAGATTTATCACTAGCAATGACAATGGAATTTAGAGAAATCTAATCTAGTCCAAACCTCCTGTTTTACAGATAAAGAAACTGAGGCCCTGATGAGTTGATTTATCCAACCAACCAAATTAATAATTTCATTATTAATCTTGAGCAAAAGGTGGCAAGTGTGTATGTGTGTTGGGGTTTGGGGGAAGGGATGGAGGCACGCCCAAGGAGGAAAGGTAGATGATGAAGCTTTTGTTCTGGCTGATGGTCACGATTTCATAAACCTTATATAAAATAAATCTGTAAAAGTTAAAATGCTATATAAATGATGGTTCATAATATTACAGAGCTAGGTATGGGAGGCAACTCAGGGGCTATCTAGTACAATCCACTAAATTTGCAGATGAAGAAACTGAGGTCCAGAGAAGTTAAATGATTTGCCCAAGGTCACAAAAGTAAAAAGTGTCAAAGGTGGAATGTGAACAGAGGTCACCTAATTCCAGGGCTTTTCCGAATGCACCCTTGTGCTTCAGTTATGGGATGTATTATTGTTGTTATATGGCTTCTCATTGGGAAAAAAAGCGGGAGGGAAGGGGGGGAGTGGTGTGTGTGTCTGTGTGTGTGTGATTTCACACTAAGTTCTTACCCTATCCTCAGTTATAGATCACAAACATATAAATTAAAACTGGCATTCAAGGCCCTCTGCAATCTGCTGCTACCCTAACTCTCTAGTCATTATCACATATCACTTCTATTTCAATGCTCTATCTTCTATAGGAGATGTTAATAACGATGATGAATAGAATGAGGTCAAGGATAGGTGCTTGGGGAATTCTGCTAGAAATCTCCCATCAGGTTGACATGAATTTATTACTCAACACTTCTTGGATCCAGTCAGTCCCATCTAGCAATACAATTATGCAAACCACTTTTTCCATTCTCGTCCAAAAACGTTGAAAAGATGTTGCTCGGGTCCTCTGGCTTTCTTGTACTTTTCAAACCAATGAAAATTATATTCACAAAGCCTTAGAATGTCAGAGTCAATAGGGACCTTAGGGATTGTTTAATTCAACCCTATTATTTTATTAATGTTAAGGAAACTAAGGCCCTGAGGAGGTAGTGATTTTCTCAAGCTCACAGAGATCATCAGTTCAGTGCTGTGGATCCTGAAAATGTGTATTTGACTTTTTTTTAAAAGGCAGAGCTACAGAATTCAGGAGGGTATAAATGAAAGATGGCCACTTTCACAAGAAAGACCCAAAAAGAGGAAAAGAAACCACGTGCCAGGAAGAATTGATGAATGTTAGGGCTAGAATTTATCATTCTACAAGCATCTAATTAGTACTTACGACGTGCCAGGAGTTGTGATGAGGAAACCAAGACTCCAAAAGGGTAAGTAATTTGACCAAGGTCATATACATGATAAGTGGTAAAAGTGGGCTTCCAATGCAAATCTTCTGACTTCTGATTCCAAATTTGTTACCAGTACTTCCCACTGAAAGACTGAAAATGATATAAAACAAAATACAACAAACCCTGAAATATACTCTAATGGAAGGGAGAATACAAACATCATTCAGCCCCCAAATAAATTGGCAAATATTTTTAAAACCAACAATTCGAAGAGATTTTGTTTATAACCTAACTTTACGGGTGAGGTGGAGGGGAGAGGGAGAGAGAAGGAAAGGTTACTTCAATCATTTCAAGTCTGAACCAGCTTAGCAGATCACAGAAAAATGTACTAGTCTTAGAAACCAGAGATTTGGATTTTGTTGTTGGTGTTGGAAACTCACTCTTCTAATAGTAATCAAGAGCAACTTGATCTTCAAGAGTGGCTTGGGGCACAAAAGTGAAGTTGTTCAGTGATGACATATTCATTATGCATCTTGCTAAGAGAAGACACCAAAATTTTAAAAAATTGTCTCTGCCCTCAAAGAGATTACATTCTAGGGAGGGGCAGAGAGGCAACATATGTAAGTCCATATATACAAAATAAATGCCCAAGAAGAAATTGGATACAGACAATGCAAGGACAATGAGACAGAAGATGGAGAGTTGTGAATGGGGTACCGAAATTAAGTCAGTATGACTGGACTAGAGTGCTTGGTTGAGAATAGGATGTCAAAAGCCTAAAAAGTTAGGAAGGGGCTAGATTTTGAAGAACTTTAAATGTTGAACTTAATTCATATTAGATCCTAGAGGTAAGTAGGAGACAAGAGAATTTATTGGGGGAAGAGGAGAATGGAAAGAGAGGTAACATGTTTTTGTTTTTTTAAATCATTTGGTAGCTGTGTCCATTCTCTAATCTTTGCCATCATGCCTCAGTTACCTTCTCTCTCCAGCCCTGTGGCTTCCTTCTCCTGTTGGTACATTCCTTCTGGAACCTGTTTTTAGGAAAGGTCTACTCTAGCCATCCTTCATTCTCTGGACATTGCCAATATATCACACCCATGGTGGTACCGTTCCTGTTTTTTAACTCCTTTTTATGTGCTGTCTTCCCCCCAGTAGAATACAAGGTCCTATTTGTATCCTTGGCCCCTGGCACACTGCATGGCAGAGAGTAATGCTTATTGATTTGACTGTGTAGAAGATGGACTAGAGTCCAACTAGAAGACTATTGCAGTGGGAGATAAGGAGGGCCTAAAGTAGGATGGTGCCTGTGCAAATAGAAAGGAGACAACACATATGCTTGACATGCTGTGGAATCATGTCAATGTAAGAAAGAGAAGTAAGTGAAGAATAAAACCAAGGTTGTGAACTTTGGTGCCTAGAAGGATGTTGCTATCCTCAAGTAATAGGGAAGTTCAGAGAAGCATGGGTTTGGGGGCAAAGATTCAGTTCAAAATGTCCAACAGATAGTCGGTTGCACTGGAGTTCAGAAAATAGACTAGGGCTGGATAATGAGATCTGGTAATCTCCACTGAGATGACAACTGAATCCATGGAAGGCTGATGAGATCATCAAGTTGATTTCCCCAGGGTCACATGGATAGCACATCACGGAGACAAGACTAGATCTTCCTGACTTCATGGTCTACCTTGAATTCTTCAAGCACTTTAAATTTCACAAAGTGCTTCCCCCCAAAACAACCATGTTTCATTGTGTGGTAGTGACACAAACATTATTGTCCCCATGTTACAGGCAGCTAGGTGGCACAGTGATGGTCCTAGAGCCAGCAAGACCTGGGTTCAAAATCTGATCCAGACACTTACTAGTGATATTACCCCAGGCAGTCACTTCCCCTTTTTCTGCCTCAATTTCTCCATTTATAAAACAGGGGTTATAATAGTAACTACCTCATAGGGTTATTGTAAGCATCAAGTAAGATCACACAGAAAGCACTTTGGAAACCATAAAGTTCTGTTACAGGTAAGAACAATAATCCTCAGAAGCTCACATGTACATGGTCACATGGTAATCTGATGCAGGATTCAAACCGAGCTCTTCTGACTCCAAATCCAGTCCTCAAGTTCCGGTCCTATCACTTTATATTCAAGTGTCTTCAAGCCTAGTTATACTTTTCTTATGAATACAATGGGGACTATAACACTTGCCTTACCCATTTCAAAGGGTGGCTGACAGAAGAAAAAGAAACAAACAATATGAAAAAAGGAACTTCATAATGTCACACAAAATCACATACATGTCACGCATTCATATTTATTCTACACATATGATGTGTTTTATGCTAAATACCATCATCATCTGCAAATATGGAAATTTAGATTTGATGTCAGGAAAATATTATTGATTATAGTTATCCAAAAGTGGAACAGGCTGCATCTGGAAGTAGTCAGGTCAACAAGCATTGATTAGGCACCTGCTATGTGCTGGGCCTTGTGTTAAGTGCTAGAGATACAAAGAAAGGCAAAAAATAGTCCCTACCCTTCAACAACTCACGACCTAATGGGGGAAAATGTAAATAACTATGTACAAACAAGATACATAAAATAACAATAATAACAACAACAATAATAGCTAACATTTAGATAGTATGATGTGCCAGGCACTGTGCTAAGGACTTCACAATGATTATTTCATTTGAGGCTCACAACAAAGCTGTGAGGCAGGTACTATTATTATTCCCATATTAAATGACTTGCCCAGGGTCACAGAATCTAAGTGTCAGAGGGTGGATTTGAACTTGGGTCTTCCTGACTCCAAACCTGGTGCTCTAATCCCTGCATAATTGGAGTTAACCATCAGAGGGAAGGCACTAGCATTAAGAAGGACCAGGAAAGGTTTCTTTTAGAAGGTGGGATTTTAGCTGAAATTTCAAGGAAATCAAGAGCAGAGAATCTCAGACATAGAGGATAGACAGTGATAGTGGTAGGAGTCAGAAAATTTGAGTACCTTGTGTGAAATCTCCAAGGAAGGCAGCATCACTGGACCACAGAGTACAGGGAGGAGAATAAGGGCTTTAAAAATCAAACAGATGATTTTATATTTGGTTTTGGAAGTAACAAGGAGCCAGTGAAGTTTGTTGAGGAGGAGCATGCAATAGTCAGACCTGCACTTAAGGAGGATCACTAACAGCTGAGTTAACTGATGGACTTCAGTGGGGAGAGATGTAAGGCATGGAGGTGAACCAGCAAGCTATTTCAATAATTCAGGCATGAGGTGATAAGGCCTACAGAAGGGTGGTGGCAGTGTCAGAGGAGAGAAAGGGACATATGCAAGAAATGTAAGGAACGTAGTGTTGATAAGACTTAACAATTGTGATTGGATTTGGGGGAGTGAGAGTGAGGAGGTGGTGAATTTCCCTCTTACTGGAGGTATTCAAGCAAAGGTGGGGGTGACCACTCTTTGGCTGCTCTCTAGAACACTGATCAGCAAACTACAGCCTCTGACCCCACTGCCTGTTTTTGTACTGCCCTCAAGCAAAGAAATTTTTTTTTAATTTTAAATAAATTTTTAAAACTTTAAATAAATTTGAACATTTTAATTCTTAAAGTTTAAAATGTAAAAACCATTCTTAGCTTGTGCCATACAAAAAAATGGTACCAGGCTGGGTCAGTCTGCAGGCTGTAGTTTGCCAGACTCTTTGATCATCATCACTGATACCACCACCACCAATCACTATTTTTTCCAAGGATGATATAGAGCCATTTAAAATCCATAGCAGCAGAGCATTCTGAGGTCACCTATTTTTCCTAGCATTAGGCTCGTGGCCTGTCCTATAATCAGAAAAAAAAAAAAAAGTGAAATTGTTTATGTTTCTCAAATGGTTAAAAGACAGAAGGAAAGGAGAAGAAGAAGGGACAAGAGGGAAATAGATTTTTCTGATCCCCTTTGTAAGACTTCAAGTATATATAAATGTAAACCACTGCATAGACAGAGCTATCTATAAATAGCTTTAGAGACACCCCCCAAGACTACATACGCCAAAACAGATGAGAGTAATACCACCCCACGGTAAAGAAGGCTTCAGGACTGTTACTCTGCTTTGGACCAGAAATCCTGCCTCAGGGACCCAACATCAGAAGAGGGCTGTTCATGTAGACAGTTGTGAACTCTTTATTTTGTCTCTTGTGCTGAGTAAGTCCTAAACAGTGGGAGTTAAATATTTATAAAGCAACCGCTGTTTGTTTAATTTTCAATCTGTACTTGCAAAGGTCTGACCCAGAGAAATCCAGAGGTGACAGCTGGTTATAAAAGGCAGGGGGGAGTACAGGGAGCACAGGAGGCCCCTGCCAGGGCCCACCACATCCATCTAGACCCTCTTCTCTTTTGTTTTGGTCTGTGTTTACCTTTGTCATTTTTAAACGTTACCTTAGTTAGGAAAGATTTGCTCCTATGTTTAGTCTTTTCCTCCCTGGGCATTAAAGGCCAGTGAGAAAAAATTATGCTCTTGGAAAAAAAAAGTTCGTTTAAAAAAATTCTTAACAAATATCATATAAAATGAGCATTTCCATATACGTCGGCGACTAGGAGAAGACTGTGAAACTGTGAATCTCTGCCAGTAATATTCACAATGGCAATAATACACTCAGAGAACTCGGTGTATCTGAGCTCACCAATTCGGCTATTCTAAGCACCAGGGCAAATCACAACCCACTGTCATCTTCTCATCCTACATAGTCCTCTCTTCCCTCTCTTCCTCACACCCTCCATGGAAGTTCTCCTTGATAGGCTGATTGATGGTCTTCTCTGTCTTCCAAGACAGTACTCGAGTCATCCATATCTCACTGAAACTATTACTAAAGATGACTTGCATGAAAAAAGTGGCATAAGACACAATCCTGGACATGTAGCATATACAGTAGAGTGAACATTGACTTAGGAGTCCAAGGAACTGGGTTCAAATCCTGTCTCGGATGCTGTAATACCTGTGTGACCTTGGGCAAGTCACTTAACCTCCAGGGTCCTCAGTTTCACTGTCTGTAAAGTTGCAGGAGACTGGGGGACAACTAGATAAAACTGTCAGACCAAGTGATTTTTCCTCAAATGCACGTCTGATCATGTCACCCAGCCCATTCCCCTCAATAAACCACAGTGACCTCCAGGAGCAAATACAAAATGCTCTGTTTGGCATTCAAAGTCCTTTATAACCTAGCCCCCTCTTACTTTTCCAGCCTTCTTATACCCTAGTCTTTCTTCCGGTGGCACTGGCCTCTTGGCTGTTCCACCAACAAGACACTCCATCTCTTAGCTCTGGGCATTCTCTCTGGCAGTCCCCTATGTCTGAAATGCTGTCCCTCCTCAAATCCAACTACTGACCTCCCTGGCTTCCTTAAAGTCCCAACTAAAATCCTATCTTCTCCAGGAAGCCTTCCCTTAGGCCCTCTTTAATTCCAGTGCTTTCCTGCAGTTAACTACTTCCTATCTAACCTGTATATAGCTTGCTTTGCTTTTAGACAGTAAGCTCCTTGAGGGCAGGGGCTGTCTTTTTCCTTTTTTTGTATCCTCAGCCCATAGTACAATGTCTGGCACATTGGTTCAGTCTTTTCAGTCATGTCTGACTCTCTGTGACTCTACTTGAGGTTTTCTTGGCAAAGATACTGGAGTGGTTTGCCATTTCCTTCTTAAGCTCATTTTACAGATGAAGAAACTGAGACAAACAAGGTCCCTCAGTCAGTAAGTGTCTGAGGCCGGAACTCAGGTCTTCTGGACCCTAGGTCCGTGACAATCCACTGCACCATCTAGCTGCCCCAACATGGCACATAGCAGGCATTTAATAAATGTTTATTGAATAGAATGGACAGCCTGAGGTTCTCTCCAGCTCTCGATCTAGGATGAATTAACTCACAATTCAACAGAATTCAAGATTTACACAAAACACTTTCTTTACAAGGGTCTAGTGAAGGGAATGATTTGAACTGAAACAGGCTCCAGTCAGTTAGCAAGCAGTGCTTAAGGCTAAGCCAGGTACTAAGGATACAAAAAAATAAACAAATAACAACAAAAAACTCGTGCTTCCTTCCCTCAAGGAGCTGCCATTCCATTGGGGGAGACAAGAAATATGCACATACAATGTAAACATGAGCTAATCTCAGAGGGAAAGTACTAGGGTGTAGGACAGGGAAAGGCCTCCTTCAGACAGAAGACCCAAGAGGCCTGGAGACAAAAAAGCATTCTAGGATTAGGGAAGTTAGTGAAAAATCGAGGAGTCAGGAGATTATTGTAATTGAGGAACAATAGCAAGGTTAGTCTGGATTAGAGCGTGGGTAAAGAGACTGGAAAGATAGGAAGGCTCTAAAGAATAACCATGAAGTGACCTGCCCCAGAATCCTTAACACAGCTAGTAAATAATAGTCTCCAACACTAGTCTTCTGACACGCCTAACATCAGTGCTCTTCCCATTACAGCTGGCTTGTAATAATAATAATGATGATGATAAGAACAATTAGCATTTGTACTGCACTTTAAGGTTTGCAAGGCATTTTACATACATTAGTTAATTTGATCCTCACAATGACCTTGTGAAGTGCTATCATTATCCTCATTTTACAGATGAGGAAACTGAGGCTTCAAGAGATTAAGTGATTTAGTCATAAGATTTCAAGTTGGGTCCTCTTGGCTCCAAGTCCAACACTCTATCCACTAGACCACCTAGCTGTTTACCTCCCACGGTGTACCAACCATGATTTAATTTAGTTAAATTATGAAAAGATCTGGATTCTTATTTTGAGAGACCCTGAAGGAATCATTTTCAGGTTTTTGTTTTGTTTTGTGATTATTTATTTTCTTTATTTTATTTTTAATTCATGGAATAAAACAAGCATTTCCATAACACTGTATAATTTTAAAAATGATTGCACATGAAATTGCAAATCTACTATGCATAACTTGCTATTCCTTTAAAATACGCAACAAAGTTACATACATTTATTCACCCCTCCCTCCTCCAGCTAAATCAGTAAAAGGAAGAAGTTAGGCCAAATGACCTAAAACTTAACATAGCTCCCCTTAGCACCTACCAAAATGTTAAATGGAGAAAGATACTTAGTAAAGGTTTGTGGAATTAAAAGTTAAATGAACCTTAGACATCATCTAACAAAATACTCATTTTACAGATGAGGAAACTGAGGCCCAGAAAGGAGGAATGACTTCCTAAAGTCTAATATGACCCATTCATTTTGCTGATAAGGTCCCTCCAGCTCTGTGATTCCATGAATTCCTCGTGAGTTCCCTCTCAGCTCTGAGATTCTATGAATTTCATGAATATCAGGCCTGAATAGGTTTGAAAATAGCTAAGCCATTAATTAGTCAAAATATTTCTTAGAACAGGCAGTAGCTTTTTGAGTCTCTCCAATACTTCTCTATTCACTCTAGGAGTTCCCATCCATCCTTTCTTCACCAGGTTAGGTAGGGGAGGCCCCATCCAAACCGACACTCAGAAGCCAGGAAGCCACTCATCAAAAAACTTCTACATCATCCTGAAGTCTTTAAAAACTGGCTCACTGGCACCATTCTGGATTTCAAAGAGCTAAGGAAGACACAGGCCCAGATACGGTGAAGTAGATAATCTAAGAGGAAACTACAGAACATTCAACCACGTTTTCCAGCCCCCAATTTCTAGCCTCAATACACAATTTTTCTTTCAAGATAGTTTGGGATAGGAGCTGACAAAAGACTAGAAAGCAATTTTGAGAATTCTCCAATCATTCTGACCCATTAGCCAGAAAAACGACAAGAAAGTATATATAAAAAGGGCTTTCAGAATATTCTAAGCTTTGTGAAGTGTTTTATGTACATTATCTCACAGAATATATTACAATGATAAAATCTTAGACTTGATAAAGAATCCTCCAAGTTTTCTAATTCTACCACCACCCAAAACACATTCCTAACAAATAGCTGTCTAGTTTCTGCCTCAATACTGTTAATGATAGGAAACTCATTATCTTCAAAAATTTTTGGACAGTTACGATTTTTAAGAAGTTCACTATTCCCTTCCTGGTTCTTTTTCTGGCTTCTGGACTTCAAAACCATATTCCTGAGGCTATCTCATCTTGGAACTTGGAAGTTCCAGGGTGAAAATGGCCACTACTATCCCTTCAGTCCTCTCAACTTGGAATACCCCTTTGTAAGGTCTGCCATCTTCTTCTATCAGTGAGCTCCTCCTGGAGCCTCAATTGTTTTGGAGGAGCTCAGGCTGGCCTTCATTTCTCTTCTGATGCTGTTCCTGGTTTGAAACTTCAAAACCATGAACTCATTCAGGGTATCTTCATCTTCTCCCACTTTTCAGCTTGCTTTTTATATACTGTCTACCCCCATTAGAATGTAAACGTCTTGAGGGCAGGAATTGTGTTTCTTTTTGTTTGTATCCCTAGGACTGGCACATAGTAAGTCCTTAATAAATGCTTATTTCCTTTCTTCCTCCTTCCTTTATATTAATATGAACCATATCCCTGCCTAACCACTAGCTACCTTTTCCTGCAAAGCCTGAGAGACTTTAAGCATATGTCTCAGTGATGTTAATTGTTATTCAAAGACTACTCCACCTCAGTTAAGAGAGGCTCATCACCAGGCAGGCTTCTGAGGCTCATGGATCATCTACTAAAATGTAAACTTTATTAAAGATGAATTTCAACACACTGCTCTTAGTTCTGTCTTCAGAACTCAAATGGCCTGCACCTGGAGCCAGAATATCTGTGTTTGGTACGTGTTTCTGCCATACAAGCTACACCAGCAAGTCAATTCACTTCCCTAACCCTCATTTGTGAAATGACGGAATTGAATTAGATCATCAGAGGCAGAAGTTCCTAACATGGGGTACACAAAATGTTTTTTAAAAATATTTTAATACAACATGACCAATGTGGAAATATGTCTGATATGATTGTACATGTATAACCTATATCAGATTACTTGTCTTGGGGGAAGGAGAAAAATATGAAACTCAAAATCTTACAAAAATGAACGCTGAAAACTATTCTTACATGTCATCGAAAAAATTAAATATCATTTAGTGCAAAAAAATTTTGATAACCGTATTTCAGTATAATTGATTTTCTTTGTGATCCTATGTATTTTATTTAATGCATTTAAAAAACATTTTGAGAAGGAGCCCTAGGCTTTCCTGTCTAGGAAAAGTCTCTTCCCTCTTCCAAGGGGTCTCACAACACACACACACACACACACACACACACACACACACACACACACACA
>NW_020954751.1:17327048-17354497 GCF_900497805.2 Vombatus ursinus | reverse complement strand
CACACACACACACACACACACACACACACACACACACACACACACACGGTTAAGAATTCCTGATCTGCAGCATCTCATCCAGCTCTAAATCTGTGATCCCAATGATTCCTCCTTTTATATTCTATTCTCCTCAGTCTCTGAAGACAGTTATCATCTCACCTTTCCATTTACAAAATTTGCCTTGAAGAGAATCATGTCTAGAGGGGGTTCCTAAGACTATAAGCTGGAAGGATTCACAGTACTGACTCTGTCTTATGACCACTTATATAGCAATTTACATAAGCAATTTAACAAAAGAAAAGAAGGAAGAAAAATGATTACTCTCCTAGGACCACTTTACAGGAATCCACGCAAACTGACACAAGGTATCTAAGTAAATAACTTCCCAGACGATTGGAATTTGGAAAAGGAAATGGCACTATTACCTGAATGCCTTCCACATGCTGGAAGAAGCCTCCCTCCTCTCTGGCTTTAAAAATAATATAATTTCAAAAGAAACACTTAACTTTCTGAAGTCCTTTCCAATGCTAACATTCTAATCTCTTCTAGTCTTGCCCGGTCTCCTCCTCCGAGATTAGTCTGGAGCCGAGTACAGGATCAGGATCAGGCCATCAGTTAGAATCATTTGCATAGAGATGATAATCAAGCCCATGGGACCTGAAGAGGTCAACAAAAGAGATAGCATAGAAAGGGGGAAATGGCCTAGGGGTGTATCCTCAGTTAGGCATCTGGACGTAAAGGATGGAGAGCCAGCAAGGAAAAATGAGAAGCAGAAGGAGGCAGGCACGAGAACCAGAAGCCAACTAGGTCACAAAACCTCAGGGAGGGGGAGGGGGCAGCGTGGGCTGGAGGGTGGGCAGCAGAGTCAAAAGAAGCAGAAAGGTTAGAAGTGATGAAACCTAAGAAAAGGTCATCAGATTTGCCCATTTAGAGATCACTGGTAACTTTGGAGAAATCACTTTCAGTTAAGAGATGAGGTCAGAAGACAATGCAGGGGGGCTAGCAGATGAGTAAGAGCAGAGAGAATGGAGAAAGAATGTAGACAGGAATTTGGCTGTGAAAGGGAGGAGAGATAGAAGAGGTCTGAAGGGACAAGTAAGAATCATCCACGTTTGGGGGTGGTAGGAAACAGAGATTCAAACCCAGGTCTTCTGATTCTAAAACTAGTGGTCTCTTTCAATGAATACATCTATGTATTTGGTCCTGATGTTAAAACAGTAACAGCAGCTCACATCTACTTGACACAGCTTTTTAGAGGCTTAAAAAAAGTTTATAGAGCACTTTAAAATTTCCAAAACACTTTACATAAAATCATCTCATTTGGTTTCCATAGCAACTCTGTGAAGTATCCCATCATTAAGCTCATTTTACAGGTGAGAAGGTAAGCACAGAAGTTAAATGACTTGCCTATGGTCACACAGCTTGTTACTGTCAAGAGGTGAAACTCAAACCCAGTTCTTCCTGACTCTAGCCACTGTATCATGACTTCCACTCACAACATCTTTGTAACAAAATTCATGTAAATTAGGCAGTGAAAATCTCATTGCCCTTATTTATGGGTGGTAAAACTGAGTCTCAGAGAAGTTAGAAGTCTATATAGCTAGTAAGTGTCAAAGCCCAGGTGTTCTGACTTCTAAGTCCAACGATCTTTCCTCCATGTCCCCGTGGCATTCCCCTCTCTAATAAAAACCATCTGGGGTACCCAATGGCTGCTAAAAGTTGTCTCTGCCAGGCATTCATCAAATGGATGCTGCATTGGCACTTCTGCCCCTTCTTTACATACCACATAGGCAACCTGACTTTGACATTACCACCAGCTTTCGCATCCTTTAATACCAGGAACAAATACAATTTATTAGATATTGTACTCACATGCTTGCATGCAAAATCAGAGCAACATTTTGATACAGGAGATTAAAGGGAATGCTGAAGTGTGCATGAGGTTGGAAATAATGACAATGCCTTTCATCAGGAAAACCAAAATTACCCACTCTGCATACAGCCTCTCATCTCCTACAGGCCAAGCAAAGCTGCTTATTATAAAAGATGCCTTTTCCATAATCTCAGTTGCAGGGAAAGGAGAGACGCCAGCATTGCTTTTAAAATGGTTTCATTTTCTTGGCTCTCCAGGGACAGATCAGCTGTCGGAAACACATGCCTCACTCTACAGAAAATCCTCATGGAGCAGAAAGACCATCTGCTACAGAACGCTGAGTAACCGGATAGAATGAGAATTCCACTCTGGGCCCACCGCATGGACTGTTGATTTTCAACTTGAAACAGTGTCTGGAACATAGCTATGCCAGAAGACAGCCTCTAACCAGAAGCCCGACTGCACGAACCTATGAGCAATGAGCCCTCCAAACCACAGCTGATCTCCTACGCCAGCTTCCTATTACTCTTCAGGAAATGGGGGTTTTAAACCACAAACATCACAAGGGAAAAGAGCTGCCCCTTCTGTCTGCTTCCCTCCCTCCTCCCTGACTCTCCTCTCTACCTCCTGTCTCATTAATAACAACAACAACAACAACAAAACAAAAACAAACAAAAAAAAACCAAACCCCAGAACCAGGAAATGTAGAATCCAATAGCTAGAGCAACCTCAAGTTCAATTTCTCCCTCTGCTAGGCAACACACAAATCACCTTGATCAGGGTCTATTATTTTCTATCTAAGATACTGAGCAGGTAATTTCATATCTTCCCTTGGTAAACACATCCCCCAAAGTCTTAGAATGTAATTTGGAAAATCTCTACACTTAAAAGCCCAAAAATTCTGCCCCCAAATAGAAAATTTTAGACCTGGGTGGGACTCTACAGACATCTTCTAATCTAACCCCTATCATCTTAAAACTGAGAAAACTAGAATCCCAGGATATCACAACTAGAAGGGGACCTTTGAAGTCATCTAGTCTATACCCCTCATTTGCCATATGGATAAACTGTGATTTAGAGAGGGGAATTAACTTGTCCAAAGTCTTAGAGTACATAGTAAGTCTTATAATACTGTAAGATCAGAGATTCTAGACTCCAGGGGGGTTCAGAAGCTTGGGAATCCCAGTGCTTTTCTTATACATCATGCTATTGCTCAGTTTATCAACCTTCAAGGTTCCCTATTCCCTATGTTTCCTGTCCAAACAGGTTTTCTATAGTCTGGCCAAAATCTTACCTTTCCAGTCTCATTTCCCACTATTGTCTTCCTATACAAATGAGATGTGTAAAGGCACTTCAGAAATTGCAGAGTACTCTACAGATGGACGGTATCATCATTATCACAAACCCAATGCTCCATCTAAAATGGTCTATTCAAAGAATCATAGAATCTTAGCCTTGAAAGGCAAAGGTCCATGTATTACATTGAGCGGGAACTTAATTCAATTTTATTCAATAAAGATGCCTCTCCTAAGGCCCCTTGTTAAGCACTAGGGACACAAAGGTGAAAAATGACAGTTTATCTGGGGTAGAATTATAGTGCAGTAGAAAGACTGATGGCTGATGGATATGAAACCAGAGGATCTAGTCTAAATCTTGGTTCCTACCTCTTACTACCAGCCCAATCTTGCGAAAGTCACTTTTCCTCTTAGAGTCTCAGTATCCTCATTTGTAAAATGATGGAGTTGAGCCAGATAGCATCTAAAGACCCTTTAGACTCTAAATTCATGACCCTATATTCCCGAGTTATAAATATAAGTAACAATTGATGAGTTGGGCATTAGGATTAAGGGCATTAAAGAAGTTCAATAGTAGCTTGAGAAATTCCTAGAGGGAGGGATCAGGGATGACTTTATGGAGAAGGTACTACCTAAGGTTTGAAGAAGGAAGACAACAGAGATCAGTAAGGAGAACTCATTTTAGCTATGGGGGATGTTGGACATAGAGGAAGGATAAGGCAGGAAATCAAACAACAGCTAGTAGCATACTTGGTTAATGCATCAAGTACGTGAAGGGAAATAATGGGAAATCTGGAATGTTAAAAATTTAAGCTCTTGAGGGCAAGCATGGTTTTATTTTGCCTTTGTATGCCCTTCACCTATAGTGCCTCATACACAGCATGTGCTTAATAAATATACATTGAGTTGAATGTAGGTTGAAGCCAAGATAACTGAAGACCTTGTATGCCAAAATAAGGAATTTATATTTTAAAACAGGGAAATGACATGATCCAATCTGTTCACTAAGAAAAATGTTTTGGCAGTGGTAGCAAAGATGGATTGAAAAAGTAGGAGTTTAGAGGCCTGGAAACTAGATAGAAGGTTGAACAGAATGAACTGGGGATAGTTTAGCCTCAAAAGGATGCTAGTGGAGAGTATGGGGGAAGAGGGGCATGAGAGTGGTCTTCAAATTTCTGAAGGGCTGTCCCGTAGAAAAGAGAAAGACTTGGTTGCAGAAGAGACAATGTGGCAAAAAACTGGATTAGTATAGGATTGTTGAGGTCCCTACCAACTCACTCAAAAGCAGTAGCTCCATTTCCATGCCTCATTGAAATTGGATTCATTTTATATAGTTTCTCAGAAGCTTATCAAATGCAGAGGGGTTACATACAACATGCAACTTACTTCAAAAAATCCAAGAACAGACTTATTTCTGCTTGACCCTTGAGGTTAGAACTAAGTAAGGAGGCAAATCCCAGCTCAATACAATGAGGAACTTGCTGGAATAGTGGGTGCTGTAGAACAGGCAAATTTCTCCTTTGTTGAAGGCATTCAAGGGGCTACTATGTGAGGGTATTATGGAGAGAGGAGTCATGTCCCAGGCTGAAGTTGGACTAAATGAGTGCTGAGGACCCTTCCATGATTCCTAGGAGAGTAGAGAAAACCAGAGAATATGTATCTGAGGATTCTTTTCCTCCCCTTCCTGAAATGTAATTGGTATAGAAAGATACAGGCACTTTCTGGCCAGTAGAATGCATCTGTACTTTAAGAAAAAGGCCTATCATAAACACACACTATATACGCAAGGTAGAGGGTCCTATGGCAAGGTAGACAACAATGTGTAAGAATGCCCATGCCTAAGAAAAGCAGTTTCATATTCTAGTTGAGGAGATGAAGTGTACATACAACTCAAGCTAACTAACAATGCTGGGTCAGCTTCACTGAGATCAAGGCAATCTTGGAAAGAACACTGCCATGAAAATGACTTGGTCCCTGCCCTCAAGAAGCATATAACCAATCAAACTGGAGAAACAAATCAGATACATGAATGACAATAAGACAAAAAATATGACAACATATAAAAATATAACAAGGTAGTACTGCTAAATATGAAATGGGAGGGAGTTCACAAGGGGGTACAGAGAACAGAGTGCTGGGCTTGGAGACCAGAGTTTCAACTGTGCCTCAGATACTTAGGAGGTGAGTGGCCCTGAACAATTCACTTAACCTCTCAAGTTTTCCCATCCGTAAAACAGGGATCAATAATAGCACCTACTTCACAGGGTTTTTCGGATCAAATGAGATAACATGTAGATTGCTTTGCAAACCTTAAAAACACCATATAAATGTTAGCTACTAACATTATTATCAGCAGCATCCTATGAAAACATGGGATATAAAATGGGCTGGAAGCACAGGTTGGATCTGGACAGGTAGAGAGAGGAGGGAATTATATGTAATCTATATGTGTATATATGTAAATATATGTATATACTTATAGTGTACCTATCATATTTCCTCAGACTGTAAGCTTCAAGGAAGCAAACAGCTTGTCTTATCTAAATAATCAATCAAAAAGCATCAGGTACTGTGCTAAGTATGAAGATACAAAGGCAAAAATCAATCCTTGCCTTCAAAGAGTTCATACTGAAATGGGAAAGACAATATGCCAAAGACTAGGTATATACAAGACACAAACTTTATATCCTGCCTATCACAGCGTTCTCTGAAAAACAAACAAACAAAAAAACCTCTTAGTAAGTGTTTATTAAATTGAATTGAATTAAAAGTTTCTTGAGAACAAAGACAGTCTGTTCACAGAATCAGGCTGAATCTCAAGGTTGCATGGGACTTCAGAAGACATCTAGTCCAATTCATATCTGGATAAGAATCTATTTTTCAGCATCCCCAATCTAGTGGTCATCCAATCTACCTTTGCCTGAAGACCTTGGAGGAGAGGATGGAGCAAAGTGGGAAGAAAGTTTCTATCTTTCTAGGCAGTCCATTCCAAAGTTGGATAGCTTTAATTAGGATTTTTTTTTTCGTTCTTACATCAAGCTGAATGCAATTTCCAGTAGTGCTAGTAATTCTTCCCTCTAGGATCAAGCAAAGCAACCTCTTCCAAAATTTCTTTTTTTTTTTTGGTATTCATAACCACATTAACCTGCACATAAAAGATGCTTAATGTTTGCTGAATTTTGAATGAGTGGAACAGCATGTACAGGAATAAGCCAAACATAAGGTGACACGGGGGAGCCACTGATTATTTTTGAGTAGAGGAGAAATGCAATTAAAGTGAGGTTTTAAAAAGATGAATCTGGTGGCATATGCACAGGTTGTACTAACAGGGAGAGAGATAGGAGGTAGAGAAGCTGCTGAAATGTCACTGAGGCTCTTCATTAAGTTGTAGGCTCTGCATTTTAAGAGGCATTTGAACAAACTGGAGACGGTCCAGAGGGGAGCAATGAAAATGATTAAAGAGCTGGAAAATGAGACCTGTGAGGAAAGGTCAAAGGAGGCTAAGAGAAGAAAAGACTGACAGATGACTTAATACAGTCTTTCAAGTACATAAGGACAAATACAGCAGCCAGATGTTTTCCATTTCCACTTAAGATAGAACAGAGGAAATGGGAACAGCAGGAGAGAGATTCAGGCTATATGTATAAGGACTTCTAGACTGTAGGGTTTTATTATCTGATTAAAAGTTACAGAGGGAGGAGGGCACGTGCCAGAGGTTGGCATGCAAATACATACCCTTTTGCTGAGCTGCCAAAAAGGACCCCCAAGGGCCTCTGTCTTCTCCCCTCTGCCTGAAACAGTAAGGTCACATATGCTCTGACTGACTACTAGTTACATCAAAGTATGTGCATCTCCCTCTCTCACTCTCTCTCTCTCTCACACACACACACACACACACACACACACACACACACACACACACACACACACACACAGAGTATCACTCTACTCTACCCTGAATAGACTACAATTGAAGTACTGTTTTTTTAGGAAGGACATTCATGAGCTCAAAAGTTTGGCCAACCACGATGCTGAAGGACCTTGAATCCATATTATAGGAATAAGTAGGTATGTTTAGCCCGGGGAAGAAAAGAATTGGTAAGGACATGACAGCTATATTAACTACTTGAAGGACTTCTATGTTGAGGAGGGAATTTTGACTTATCCTGCTTAAGTTTCAAAAAAACCAATTCAGGCCTAATAAAAAGTTTCCCACATATTAGAGCTATCAAAAGTGGGAATGGGCTACTTGGGAGGTAGTAAGCGGTTCCCTCTCAATGGAAGTTTTCAAGCAAAAGTTGGATGATCATTTTTCAGGGATGTTATAAATAGAATTCGGGGGACCTCCCCTCCCCCACTGTGTACTGCTTGCATTAAATGACCTCTGAGGTCCTTTCCAACTCTGCAATGCTGCAAAACCTCAGGGGTCATCTAATCCAGCATATTCAAAACTAATTTGGCCAAGTAAACCTTTCTGGGATTGAAATAAATGCTAGGCCTCAATGTCGGGGTATGTGGAATAGAGCAGACTGAAAATAGAGAGTTCTGAATTTCAAATCAGGAGAGAAATGAGTCTGGAGGTTGTCTCCTGCATTCATATTGGACACGTCAGTCAGTCAACTATCATTTATTAAGGAATTACTATGTGCCAGACAGATTGCTACATACAGAGGTTACAAAAGAAAGACAAAACAAACAAAAAAGTTCTTGCTCTCTCTGCCCTCAGTCTAATGACTTAAGTCACTTAATACCTCTACTTAACCCTCAGTTTCCTCATCTGTAAAATAGGGATACTAATTCCCATCTAACAGGGCTGTGGTAAATGAGGCAATCTATGTAAAACACTCTGTAAATGTAAGCTACTATTAAACAGAAGGGTAAGGGGAACTTGGGAGCCAGAGAAAATCAAGCCTATTTTCATACTAAAAAGATGATGTCTAAGTATTTTGAAATATACAAAATTGCATACTTGGGGGAGTGGGAGGAACAATTCAATTATCTGACATTTCTCACAGATCCACCATCACAAAAAACAAGGAACATAATCTAGGAAAGGATGATCTTGAGGCCCAGAAGTAAGCTGACCCCAGGTCATAGAGCAAGTTAAGGGCAGAGCTGAATCTAGAATTCATGATGCAGAGGCCAATGAAATATTCTTTAGTTAGACTACACCTATTATTTGGGCATAGGAGAAGGTAGTATGAGGAATTCCAAGACTATTCAATATTGAGAGAGGTGTGTGCAAGAGAAGGGGGGGGGGGGGGGGGGGACAAAATGAGAATTTTAAAATGCTAAAGAATTACACCTAGCAGCACTCCATCATGACAATTTCCTGGCATATTTATAAAAGCAGAATAGTTCCCCATCTGGCTGCATCCCAAAACTAAGGAGTCTGCATCTATTCAATCTGATTGGGGCCTATGACAGCATTAACCAGAACAAAGAAAAAAGACTGTAAGCAAATGAAAAAAAAACAAGTCATCTATAAAGAAACTCAACAGAGACTGTAAACAAAAGGAAAAAGTCACCTCATGAAGACATCCAGAGGATCCCAATGTGGCTGACCTCACCAGCAAGGGTAAGGCAAGGCTAGCCCTTATTACATAAGCTTAGAAGCTACTTAGTTTTATTCAAATGTCTGTTTCTCAGGGAAGAGTAGTATGGGGGTCAATGAGGCTGCAGCATAAGCAGAAAATCGACTAACCAGGACTGGATACCTAGATCCAGCACTGATCGGTTGCATGTCCTGAGACCAATCATTTTTCTATTTTGTCATGTACAAATAACAATAGCTGAATTTATAAAGCACTTCAAGGTTTGGAAAGAGCTCTATATGCATTATTTTATTTAATCCTCACAACAACCATGTGAGGTAGAATTACATCCATTTTACAGATGAGGAAATGGAGGCCCAGGGCCACACAATTAGGAAGGGTATGAGGAAGGATTTGAACACAGATCTTAACTTCAAGTCTATAACTCTCCACGCTGTCACACGGGACTAGGTTCCCCAAAGTGCTAACAGTCAATATAGTTCTGTGAATTCTAGAGCTTTTTCTGACCCTCTCGTCTACAGAAGTCTGATATATTGCAGGTAAAGATGGGATTTTAAAAGTTTCTTCATTATGTGGCATCTTCCTTACAATTTCTATAACCAATGCTTTATTCCTTAAACTTTATAATCAGAGTCAAAATATTTCACTTTCTCATTAAACTAGTATTAATTCATTACTTCCATCAAAATTCATCCATGTGGTTGTCAACCTCCTTTCTTCCTGACACTTAAAAGTTCAGTGGCGGAAGAAAGGGAGAGGGAAAGGGAGGGAAAGACAGTAAGGGAAGGGTAGAGGGAGGGGAGGAAGGCAGGGAGCAAAGAAGAGACAAAAGAGGGGAGAGAAGGGAGAAATAAAGGGAAAGAAGGGAGAAGAGGAGAGGGAGGATGAAGAAGACAAGGAAGGAGACAGCAGAGAAGGAAGACTGAACTATCAGGGAAAATTTCAATGAGGAGAATGAGACTTAAGTCCAGACGTTTACGAATAGGCAACAATTGAAAAAGGGTGAATATTCTTCAGAAGTAGAGTGTTGGCAAAACCAAGGAAGGGGAGATTATGAATATGCTTTCAGCATGGAATAGAGATCTGTCCTTTGAGGAGCACGGGGCTATAAGATGATAGATCTAAAACTGGAAGGGACCTGGGAGGTCATTAAATCCAACCCCCTCATTTTACAGATGAGGGAAACCAAGGCCCAGGAAGGTTAAATGACTTGCACAGATAATAGGATTAATACAGTTTGAAGTCAGATCTTTCTGGTTCCAACTAGCCTAGCTAAATTTCAAGAGGCTCATAAGTCAGAAGGTTGGTTCTGAAGTGATAAACTTTTTAATTCTGGCAACTCATAACAATAATAGCTTTAATTTATACAATTCCACTTAGCATCTGAAGCTCTACCTGGTTTTAATTCCAAGGAAGAAGATGCCCCTCCCAGAATAAATCGATCACTTCTAATCTCATCACTGTCAGCTAACTAAAATTTTGCTTGACTCAATGTCCCTCTGCCTCCTCTCCCTTCTGACTGGAGGGTGGAGTACCAAATTCTTTTCAATGCTTTCCTTTATAGAGGGCAGTGCCCCGAAACTGCAGGTTTCAACTGCCAGAACAAGATGCCTCCAAGCCAGATGCCCCCTGATGTCCCTCCCCCTTTTCCTGCTTCCTTTTGTGTGTTCCTTTGGTGTTATCTTTCTCCATTAGACTGTAAGTTCCTTGAGGTCAGGTACTGTCTTTTCTTTTTATTAATTGTATTTTCAACATCTAGATTAAATGGGTGCCCATTCATGCAATGATGGATAAACTGTGGTATGTGAATGTCATCAAATGGTATCATGTCATAAGAATCAATGAATATAAAGAATTCAGAAAAGCATTGTTCTGGTTAATGCTGTCATAGGCCCCAATCAGATTGAGTAGATCCAGACTCCTTAGTTTTGGGATGCAGCCAGATGGGGAACTATTCTGCTTCTGTATGAACTGATGCAGAATCAAATAACCAGAATGAAGAAAACAATATCCACTATGAATATGATTAAAAAAAAAAAAAAGACAACACTAAAATGAAGTCAAATGCTGAATAATTGCAATGACCAGCCTCGGTCTCAGAGGCTACATGAAGAGATCAGGATATAATGCTCTTCTTTTAAAGGCAGTGGGGTGGGAAACAAAGAATGTTGGGCTTATGGAGAAGGTGACTTGGCTGAGGCTGTTTAACTGTTTTCCATTGTTACAAAGGTGGGTTTGTTTAGTGATGGAAATAGTGGTCCAGGGTATATCTAAGCATGACTAATGTAAAAACAAAAACGCATCAATGAAACTTATTTATTAAAAGAAATTAGGTAAAATGAAGGCTAGATGACTGGAAGTTTCCTAAAGGCTCTAAATCTATGATCTCAATGAATTCACCTTACTGTCCCCTAAAACCACCTTGTTCATTCTTTCCTCTTCCTATCCTCACTTCTCAAATGAATGTTCTCTTCCACCTGTTCTAATCTGACTCATCCTTGGAGGCCCAATTCAAGCCCTGCCTCTTCCAAGAATCCTCCCTGATTACTTGGCTTTCACATTATCTGAACTCCTATGGCATTTATCATCTGTCCCGCATGATTTCGCTCTTGCATTATATAATGCCTTATATTGTTTCAGGAATCTTAGTCTCACCTCCCCCCAAAAGACCATAAGGCTTTTTTAAGGCCAGGGATTATACATTATTTCTATTGTATTCACTTTATCATTTTAATATACTGAACACAAAGGAGACATTCTATGTCTATCTGTTGAATGCTTAGCAGTATGGATGAGAAGTATAATCATCTCTTTTGGAACTGTGAATGTGTCATATCCCTCTCCACCACTACCTTCCCTCCCTGTCTCACCTAAGAGGCAAACCTTGTGACAAAATTTTTTTAAGGGGGCAGGGAGAAGCAGTTAACAAAAATAAGAAACCAACTGAGTCTGACAGTATCTACAATAGTTCCACACCCATAATCCCCCTACCTTTGCAACAGAAGGAAGGCAGCACATTTTCTTATCTCTTTTAGGGGAAGACAAGTTTGGTCATTGAAATTTCATATTATTCTATTTGTGTTCCTTCCATTCATGTAGCCATAGTCATTATGTGTATTGTTTTCCTGTTGTTTTTTCTTTAAACTTCCCCCTGAATAGTTTTCCCATGTGTCTGAATTTTTTCATATTCCTCACAACACAGTAATTTTCCATTACATTCGTGTACAATTTCTCTAATTGTTTCCCAATTAATAATATCATCTTTAAATTCTGCAGTTAAACCTCATGTAATTCTCTGAACTGGAGGGAAGAGAGCACCTGCCCTACAGGCATTTTAACTTGATTTGTGTCATGAATCCCTTCGGAAGTCTAGAGAAAGATAATAAAAACAATAACAATAACAATGATAATAATAGCTAACATTTATGTGGCACTTACTATGTGCCTGGTACAATGCTAAGCACTTCACAAATATTATCTTCTTTTGTTAAAGCCTAGGGATCCCTTCTCAGAATGTTTTTAAATGCATTAAACAAACTACATGAGATTACAAAAGAAACTAATTATGCTGCAATAGAATTATCAAAAAAAAATTTTTTAAACCAGATTTATAGACCCCAGATTAAGACACCACCCCACCCCCTAATCCAAACCAACCTTCTAACCCACCCAACAAGATACTGCTCATGGGGCAGAGTTTACCTTGTAGGTCTCCCTCCTGACTGCAACTCTTTCCCCCTCCACCTTATTGCCAGTTTCTCCAGGATAGATTCTTCAATAAGCATCTGATGGGAAGCTAATGCAAAACTCTCTTTGACAGGAAGTCACTTAAAAATCTAAGATCAGTTGAATCCATGATTACTTAACAATGGATGAACATAACAAACCTGAGTAATAATGGATAAGAGGAAAAACCAAACAATCCCAATCACAAAGTAATCAGGTTTAAAAACATAAAACGCCTGCAAAGCTACCATGTCCACGAGGGTTCAGATTCTAATAAGCCTGTCCAATCCCAAAAATGTTGCCTCCACGTATGTGCCATAAAACTGCCAAATGCCAAAAAAAAAGGCCATTTATGAAGTGATGCAAAAGAGCATCACAAAAAGTATCATAAGAGTATAGCCAGAATGGAATTTCTTCCTGAATCAGAGAAGACAGAGAAACTCAATTCTTACTGAAATATGGACAAATCGAGCTGAATGAATAAAACCCTTGTAAGGTTTGGGGTTGTGTGTTGGGCCCTTTTTTTTTTAATTTTATTTTAAGGGGAACTTAATAATGGAGAGATTGTTCATAGCAAAGATTAGTTTCTTCTACCTTTTCTCTCAACCCCCAACCCACACACCACATAAAGTCATGGTTTTAAAAAAAAAATGTAAATCAAAAATACTTTTAACCTTAAGTTCTAGAGCCTTGAGTTAGGGAGTCTGGATCCTGAGAAGACTAAGTAAGCTATGATAAATGGGGAAAAAAATTAAAATTTCTAGGTCACATTATTCAAATCACATCCCATAATGATTCATTCATAATCATGATACTTTTTTTTTCCCCTAGGAGGAGGGGGTACAGGACATGCAAAAATGTGTTTTCTGGCTTTTTCCTCAGCTCCTTACAATTAGCCACAAGTCAATACAGCAGGGTTATAACTTCCTGTCTTATTGCACCCCCTCCCCAAGTGAATAGCGCAGGGTTATAACTTCCTGAAGGGCTGGAAGACAAGGTCTCCTACTGTAAAC
Organism: Vombatus ursinus; assembly: GCF_900497805.2. Classification (NCBI taxonomy): domain Eukaryota; kingdom Metazoa; phylum Chordata; class Mammalia; order Diprotodontia; family Vombatidae; genus Vombatus; species Vombatus ursinus. The sequence goes on along the minus strand of NW_020954751.1, from coordinate 17,341,035 downwards.
ATAGCAACTTGGTGTTAACCTTCCTGAAACTTATGTGCTCTCCTAGTCAACTATAGGCAGAAAGAGCTTTGAGACTCCTCTTTTCATCTAGAACTGTGGACCAAGAGTTATTTGTTTTAAGCATTTTTTAATGTTTTAGAGACATGTAGAAACCTTGTTATTAATATCTAAGCATCACCAAAAACCAGGCCTGCAGGCCTGAAAACATCCCTGGAGGCGCTTTTGATGGTAAACATATCCAGAAGGAAAATGGAGGACTCAGGCACCCCATTTACCAGCAACGTACCTGTCTGAGCAGGAAACAGCTGGAAAAAAAATACTATTTACTTCATCCTACAGGAGTCTGAAGGCCACACATACATGACCGGCATGTGCTACATTGGTCTGATTGCTAAAGACTTATGGCATTCTTGGGTGGTTGTTTTTGACACGGCTGTTGCAATCTGGGAAAGGGGAGACCAGGGCAGTTACTGACAGCCTGGGAGATGGCAGTTGAGTGCCAGGTCCTTGTAAACAACTGTGAGGCATCCCTGCCAATTTCATCAGAGGTCACAGGGCTGTCATAAGGAGCAAATAAGGTAACGGATCTGCTCTGAAGAGGACTTCCAGAAGCCAAGGGACCTACAGCCCACATCCTGGCTCAGGTCCCTGTAAGTGCAGCTCCATAATTTCACCTGCGTGAGACTCAGATCCCATCAAATTCACACACACTGATTCAACACCCACGTAAGTAAACGTAAGGCATTTTGCTAGGTGCACAGGGAAGATACAAAGATGAAGAAAATGAGGCCCCTGCCCTCACTGAGTTTGCAATCTAGTAGGAGAGATAAGCCATGTACACACATAACTGTAATACAAAAAAGGCTGTGGTACATGTAGAAGGTGGATGCAAACAAGGTACAATATGAAGTAAGAGTTCATACGAGGAAGGATTTACCTGGATCAAGATTTAGAAAGTCTCTACAGCTGGAAGAAACCCTTAGGTATCTTCTAATCCAATTCCTTCATTTTATAGATGAGGGACCAGAGGTCCAGAAAAATCAAGTGCTGAGTCCAGTAATAAGTGGGCATAGCTAACATTTGAATCCAGGTCCTTTTGATTAAGGGGGATTAAGAAAAGTCTTCCTGGGTGAATTAGCATTAAAATTTAGTTTTCAAAGAATATGTGGAGAAAGGGAAAAGACATTACAGGCATACACAATAGTTTGAACAAAGTTACAGAAGTGAGAAAGTGTAAAAACTGTTTAAAGACAAGTAGCTCATTTTGGGTACATCACAGAGTACATGATGGGCAAAAATTAGAAATAAATTTGGAAAATAAAGACAGTGAAAGACCACGAAGGGCCACGGATGCTAGCCTAAGGAGTTCAGACTTTATTCCACTGACAGCAGGGGGCCATTGAATGTTTCTGAGTAACAGTGATATCATCAAAGCTGTCCATCAAAGTGTTAAAAAAAAAACCAAACACTTATTATGTGTCTACCATGTCTAAAACATTGGGCTAGGTGGCTGGGATACAAAATCAGTAACAAATGCACATATGCATACATAACTACATCTCTGCCTCCAGCCTGTTTTGATTCATCTGGCTTCTGATGTCATGTCTGCTTCATTCCATCAATAATTTTCACAAGTCTTTGCAGTAAGACTCCTGGAAAAAATAATCAGTACTTTGCAACATTGTCAAGGAAAACAACTTTGAAAGACTTAAAAACTTCTATGAATGCAATGCCTAATCACAACTTCTGGAGACTGAGGGCTCCCCACTTCTTGGTCAAGAGGAGAAGGCCCACGGGTGCAGATGGACACATAATTTTCAATCAACCATAACAACATGAATTTCTTTTGCTCCAGTGTACTTTTGATATGAGAGGGCTTCTAAATGGGGTGGGAGTAGGGAGGACTGGACAGTTGAGGAGTATGAAAAGGGTAATAACAGTGACAAGAAAAGAGCATCAATAAAACATTTACAAATGCACAAAGGTGCACAAGTCCTAAACGGAGCACAAAGGGCAATGTTGGTGCTACCATGATAAATTTAGTATGTTTTTAGAAAACAAGTTGCATGTAACAGACTCACAGTTTCATATGCAATCCATATTTTCTTCCCTTTGTATATGGAAATGTTTACATTTGTCGCTTTTCTAGTTAATAATTTTTAAAAAATGATTTTTAAGAAGCAGTGCTCCATAAGTATTAATAGCGTACAGCATCAAGCATTTTCCTTCTTGCCTTTTTAAGTGAAGAAGGAAATCTAAGAGAATTTAAAGCTAGTTTCCCACCAATAAATACAGCATCCCTTGATAGAAAAAGTGATGGCAGAGGAAGAAGACGTCCTATAAGTCTATGGGAAGTTTTAACCCTTCTCCTCCGATTCCTAAGCCCAAGTAACCACCACTTACAGGGGTCTTTTCCATCTATTCCTTCCTTTCGTATTTTGTTTCCTCTTTGGGAACCGATTCACCCAAGCAACAGACAAGTAAAAGGATATGATCAAGGCTGGAGCCAGGAGCATGTAGATCCTCAAAACAACTCGGTGACATAGATATCAGAAGTACTACTATCCACATTTTACAGATGGGAAAACTGAGGTTTAAATGGGTTAAGTGATTTTTTTTGAAGGGTGCAATACTAGAGTGGCAGAACTCAAGGTCAGTACCTTTCTGATGTATCGTGCCAACAGAAATCCAGTATGTGAAAGGTTGGTCTTTTCCTTTCTGGCTCCATGCTCAACATCAAGGGGCACTAAACTCCTATGAGATGAAGGATTAAGGAATACCATCTCGATTTCTGGCATGTGGGATAACACTCGATTTCCAGAACATCAGAAATGGAAAGAAAACTTGACTTGGGAGACAGTGAGAGAACTAGGGAAAGAGACTGATTGTCTTTGGAATTAAAGGAAGAATTGAGGTTCAAATGCTGACCAGGCTAGTTACTACCTCAGGAAAGTAATTTATTTAATCTCTCTAGTCCACAATTTCTTCATCTCTAAAATTTACACCTAACAGTCTTAAAGAGTTGCCTATAGATTGGCTAATGTGATAGAAAAGGAAAATGACAACTGTTGGAGGGAATGTGGAAAAATTGGGACACTAATGCACTAAGGTAGAGTTGTGAACCAATCCAACCATTCTGGAGAACAATCTGGAACTATGCCCAAAGGGCTATAAAACTATGCATATCCTTTGACCTAACAATACCACTACTAGGTCTGTATCCCAAAGAGATCAAAGAAAAGGGAAAAGAACCTATTTGTATGAAAATATTTATAGCAGCTCTTTTTGAGGCAGTAAAGAATTAGAAATTGGGGAAAGCCCATCAACTGGGGAATGACTGAATAAGTTGTGGTATATGATTGTGACGGAATATTACTGTGCTGTAAGAAATGACAAGCAGCATAGTTTCAGAAAAATCTAGGAAGACATATATGAACTAATGCAAAGTGAAGTGAACAGAAACAGGAGAACATTATATGCACCACAACAGCATTAATCAATAAAATCCAAGAAATTCCAAAAGGACTCATGACAGAAAATGTCATACAACTCCAGAGACAGAATATTATTTTCATATTTTTTATTTTATTATATAAGCATAATTTTTACTTTATTTTTCTTGCCTTTTTTGGGCAGCATGACTAATATGGAAATATGTTCTGAATTACTTCACATGTATAAGTGACATCAAATTGCTTACTTTTCAATGGATGGGGGAGGCGCTGGATAGAGGGAGAGAATCTGGAACTCATTTTTTGTTTTTAAATGAATGTTAAATGGATCTGAATCCAGGTCTTTGTGATTCCACAGCTAATCTGATCTTTCTATCTACTTTCTATCTCTTACAACCTTTCCTCAAAGGAAACAATTAAGATGTTTACAAATTCACACTATATATGCGCTAGTCCCCCTAGGTAAATATTCCTGGCAAAACTTGCAAATATTATTAAAATGATAGAATCTGAGAGCTATGAGAAACCTTGGAAGTCATCTAGTCTGCCCTCTTGCCCAATGCATGAAATCCTTTCAAGGACATGCCTGTGTGGTCATTCATGCACTATTTGACCTCCCACCACCAACACCAATGGAGAACTCACTACCTACAGCTCAGTGCTAATTGTCTGATTGTCAGGAAACTTTTTTCTCTATATTAAACCAAAAATCTTATCTTCCTTTAACTTCTGCTTACTGATCCTAGTTCTTCTTTCTAGAACTATGTGGAACGCACCTAATCCTTTTTATACATAACAGTTCCGATACTTAAAGACCACAATCAAGTCAGAAAGTCATGTCTTATCCAAGCAAAACATTCTCAGTAACTTTTAACTGATCCTCACAAAACTGCCATTCATGCCCCCTCACCATCCTATCTTCTTCTCAATTCACTTCAGTAGACCAATGCCTCTCCTAAAAGGCAGGACTTAAAACTTAACAGCACTCTAGATACTATTCACCCAAAGTAGAATACATAATGCATACATATATACACATACACATATGGGATATAAAGGCAACCTCTCTCCCCACACAAAAAAAAAAAAAAAAAAAAAGTTCCTGCCCTCAAGGATTTTACATCCCAATGCAGGGAGGAGGGAGTGCAGGGCAAGACATTTACATGGGATAAGAAAACACAATTCCTTATTATTATTCATTTTCTCATTCCGATTTGATTCAAAGTCAGTCATCTCCCATATTTTGAACTTATTTATATTAACATACTATAAGATTATTAACTTGCTAATAAAATTTATTAAAAGTTAAAACTTATTAACTTTTATGGTTGCTATGTCATATTTATTCACCCTGCAATCCACAAAGTTCCCCAGGTCCTTTGCACAAAAGACTATCTAGCTGCATCTCCTCCATCCTGTAATTATTCAGTTGATTTTTTTTAACTTAAGTGCAGGAATTTATATTTATTCCATAGTAATCATGGAACCTTCAAATTTATAATTCAAGAACTGTAGATATCCCTAAATTTCTTATTTTTAATCTACCCCATCTTCTCTAATCTTCAAATGTTAAGGCTCTCTCTATAACACTCTTTTATTTCCAAAGCAGCTTTGTCCCTATTATGTGGTTAGGAACTGGAAAAAACCCTGTAAGAGGTTTCCTCTACCTTTTGGGTTATTCCTTATATTTAACTATCACTGCTATTCTTTTGGCAGAAAAACCAGTATCATCATAACTTTGACTCCTTGAAATAATAAAATCATAGATGCTTGAAATTGGTAGACTCTCAGCATGTCCAGGTTTATTTTTCAAAATCTGTGATGAGCTTGAACCATCTGTGCCTTCCCACTCAGTCCCCCACATACCCTGGGACCAAACGCACTCATCTGTTAGCTATCTAGCTCAAGCTCAATCCACAGCACTGGAACAGAGGACAGGTAACAAGGGTAGAAACTGTAACTTTGGTCATGGACCACAGGCAATGAAATTACCTAGCACAATATAAATCACAGTGCATGCTAAACACTAAGCCCACTGAGATGTGAAAACCTCACTTGGACCTTCCCACAGCCCTTCTCCTTTTAAAAAAAAAAAACTAAAATTAAAAAAAGCTAGTCCCGAAGTTTTTGACAAGATTCATGGAACAAAGGTATTTGACCTTTGGCAAGTCACCTAACCTTTGTAAACCTCAGTTTCTTCATCTGTAAAATAGGGATAGTACATCACAGGATTGTAATGAAGAGCCAATCAGATAGTACAGAAATTCTGACTATTAAATACTATATAAATATAAATTACATATTTAAAATTCAGATCAACAAATATTTATTGAAGCAGAGTGGTACATTGAAACACTGAAAAGAGAAGACCTGGGTTTACATCCTACCTCTGTGACCGTGGCTAAGTCCCTTAACCTTCCTGAGACTCAGTTTCTTCGGTTGTAACGTAAGGGAGTCAGACGAGATCACAGGACCACAGACTTTGAACTAGAAGGAATCTGACACACCATCTAGTACAGCCTCCTCACTGAACAGATGAGGAACTGAGACTAAAAAGCATTAACTTTCCTGGGGTCACACAGCTAGCAAGTGCTTGAGGTGGGATCTGAACCCAGGTCTTTCTGATTTCAAGTCCAAAACTAAATGTCTCTCTGCTTATCTCTGCTTCTTAAATTTCCCTGGCTTCCTTCACTCCCTTCAAAATCCTACTTTCTGCAGAAGGCCTTTCCCAATCTCTCTTAATGATAATGTCTTTCTCTGTAGCTTATTTCCACTGTATCCTACATAAATCTTGCTAGCAGACCATAGGTATTTGCACATTGCCTCCTCCATTAAGACTGTGCCTTTCTTTGAATCCCCAGAGCACAGGGCCTGGCCTGTTGTAGGTGTTTAATAACACTGGCTGGCCGAAAGGCTCAATTTCTAGGAGTTAGGGATAGTAAGACAGAACAACAAAAAGTACCTGATTTCAAGGAGCTTACAATTTCTTATTACTATCATTCATTTTCTCATCCTGATTTGATTCAGTGTTTCAAGAACCCAGCTTACTTTTCCCACCGGAAATCTTTCCTTCTGCACAAACGCCATGAGCTTTCTCAGAATACTGGAATGAGCTGATGACAACTAAGAGTTCATTCATCCATTCAATCACCTAAGTAACTGGGACTGACTCTCTCTCTCTCTCTCTCTCTCTCTCTCTCTCTCTCTCTCTCTCTCTCCCGGGGGGGGGGGGGAATTAAAAATCTATTATTTATTTATTTCTTTAATTTTTTTTTCTTTTTCTATTATTAATTCATTCATTTATGTAACCTTCTCCTGCTCAGTCCCAACTCCAAGCTTAGGCAGGAGTGACTCAGAGACCACAGCAGCTGCTCTTCGGTCTGCAAGAGATAAGCCTGCAGGGGGGGTCAGTTCAGTTCCTAGTAATCAGGTCAGGCTGACCCTCTCCCACTTGCCAGAGAGCCTCTCAAGGGTGGGGCACCACTGCCTGTTGGTGGTCAGGGGGAGGGGAACTGGGTCTAACAACCACACATCCAACCCCAGGATAATTGGCTTAGAAAAAGAGCTATCCAACACCTTTCATGTGGCTAAAATTAAAAAGAGGGAAAACTTGCTGAAGAAACAATCCGGTTCAGAAGATCCCCACCATGGCAAATTGGAAACAGTGGCTCATAGACAGTCCCCACAAAGCACTATGGGACTCATTTCAACTTCAGCAAAGTAACACCAAGTCCTAGAGGGAAGAACCAGGGGAGTCCTCCTCCACATCTGGCCCTTAGAAGCCCCATCCCAGTTCCAGACATAAATCACAGTGGAGTGGGGCCTTTGTCTGCCTCTTGCCAGCTTCGGGCTCCCACATCCCGACATCTGACGCACAATTTTTAGAAGCTGTGGAAACATGAAGGCTCTGGGGACAGTATCAGTGAATGAAACTCTTTTCCCTTTATTATGTTTCACTCGACTTAATGACTCATTAAAGTGCTAAGAATGATTAGTTTTCTCTTCCTACATTAAAAAAAAAAATTGAAGAAAGCAACAAGATATTCGGAATTGCTCAACCGCATCCCTACCCTACCTCCAACCCTGACAGTTCAACTGGACAGTTATTAAATGTCCACTGTATAAAACTGAAATGGGGATACAAGACAAAAAAACCACAAACAATCCTTGCCCTCATGGAGCTTTTAGACAGGGTAAGGCAGTAAGCAGAAACTACACTGAGCTAGGATTCTAGAAATCAGCATTCAACTACCAACTTTGTCACAACAAGCTATAGGAATGTGAGCAAAAAATACATAGGATTATCAAGCAAGCCAATGGTTAGTGAAAATAAAGATGCAACTGTCTTTCCCATCTAAGTCCAGAGACCCCCTGAAATCTCTCCACAGACTTCAGGTTAAGAACCCCTGCACTACATGGTATCTAAGGTCCCTCTCAACTCTTAAAAAAATAGTCTACAAAGTTATCCAAAGATGGCTGCTTCTCCGCCCATCCCCCACCTCCCAAGATTGCGTGGGTAGAGTACAAATGGATTATCTCTAATGCAAATTATGCACCAATGGAATGCTTTTGAAAACTCACCTAGACTGGATTTTATTTTCTCCTGGCCAATTGTATGTTAGTGGAACTGAGTTTTATACTGCCTTTGGACTTCAATGACTTCAGACTTATTCAAGGATAAAAAAGGGTGAGAAGGGATGGGGAAGGCAAACACAGGAGCCTCCAGGAATCTGTTCCCTTCATTAACTTAAGCATTCCTAGGGCCAGGGTTCTCTCAAGCCTTCTTCCTGCCACATCTTATGCATGGATGACAAAGGGCCACCACCCAAATATCCCAGGAGTCTACACTGGAAAGAGCCTGCACAGCAGGTCAGAGGTAGGGGAGGGGGAGAACCCAAACTAAACCTTAGCCCCCAAAACAGAATCACCACTAGGAGAAGGAAAACTATGCTGATAGGGATTCACTTATCTCAGATTTCCTGGGACAGTAGAGTCCAAAAGGATAAATACAGACATTTAATGGCGGCTCTCAGAAAGGAATGGATTCTTGATAGTCATGTATTTAAATTGGGGGTTCAGAAAAATAGTAGCAACCTATTTCTTTGTCTCTACAGTGAGTCAGCCTTCCTCTCTTTGGTTAGTCTGAAATTTTTCCACAATAAATCAATGGAATCATAGAAGCCTAAATAACTTGGAAGGGGCCCCTTGGCAGGAAGGGAGTCAACTAGACCAAACACCTCATTTAATACACTAGGAAACTGAGGCGTAGGAAGGTCAAAAGACCTGCCCATAGACAAAAAAGTAGTATGCATCTGAGGCAGGATTTGAACACAGAACCAGTTCTTTTTTCCAATTCCATTTTATTTTGTAGATGAGGGAACTGAAGTCCAGAGAACAAAAATAATCTATCCATGGGTAATAAGTAACAAAACCAGGGTTCAAACTCAGGTTCCTAGACACCAGATCCAGGGTTCTATTGCTTGCTCTATTTATCTATCTATCCACATACACATATATAAATATAATTATTACTTTCTCAGCAACTGTTTAAGAGAGAACAGTCTTTTACATTTTGTGATATTCTTAGATTACTAAAGGGCGGCACTGTTTATTTTCAATTGAGGTCATAAAGGTTTTGCAACAACCTCACCTGTTCATAAACACTACTAGTTCATGTAGTTGGTTACTTTATTTGGGGAAGGCAGAATGAAACAGTCCGTAGTGTCTGCCTTGGAGTTAAGGAGACCTGGGTTCACGTCCTACCTCTGACTCCAAACTGGCTGTGTGACCCTGGGTAAATCATTTAACCTCGATGCCCCCTGGGGAACTCGCTAAAACCTAAAAACTGAAAAGCAGCCCTTTCTATCAATGAAACAAAAAGCCAGGCCCTGTTCCATTTCATTTATACAAGTTAATACAATTTACCAACTAAAATCCTTCCAGTAAAAGGGTGGAGTCCAAAGCTTTATTTACCATTTACTCTGCTACTGCTCCTTAAAGTCCACCCGATCTTGGGGAAAATGAAAGGGTATAAGCGCCTACTTTATACCTGGCAGGCATTGTGCTAAGCACTTTTTACAATTATTATATCATTTCATCCTCACAACAACCCTGGGAAGCAGGTGCTATCATTATCATCATCACCCCCATTTTACAGATGAGGAAACTGAGGAAAACAGGTTAAGTGACTTGCCCAGGGTCACACAGCTAATAAATGTCTGAGGCTAGATTTGAACTCATGTCTTTTTGACTCCAGGTCCAGTGCTCTAACCACTGCCCCATTGAAATGCTTCACTATCTGTTCTGCCCCACTGCCTGATGGACACTGTCATCTGATTTGCTGATATACACTGGATACTCCCGGACCTTACCATTCATCCTTCTGGAGTACATTTTCTATATGTCTGGCAGCAGAACCCTCCTATGTACAGTCTCCCCTAATTAGAATGTGAGCTCCTTTTGAGGTGAGTCTATCTCAGTTTTGTGTATGTGTGGTGTGTCTCATTGTTTAGCATATATAATAAGAGTTCGTAAATGCTCATTCACTCATTCCATTTGTTCGAAATAAATGGTGACATGATCTAGAAAGACGGCCTTGAGAGGTAAAGGGACTCAACAGGATCTGGAATTATATTAACAAGACCTCACCCGTACCAGGTATGTTATGATTATAAAGAACTTTCATTTACCTACACTGCCAATACTCACAATAACTCAGTGCTAAGCAATTTGGCCAAGGTCACCAATAAAGCCAGGACTCAAATCTTGGTCCGTCATCGGAAACCAATGTAGGAGTCTTCCTACTCTAATGAGATCTCCCTAACGGTCTTGCAAAGGGAGTACTTCGGTGCCGTGCTCAATCATTTTTTCATGCCCCGCCCCCATGCCCACTCCATGCATGAATTCTTTACTGTGAGAGACAGCTGAGTATAATGTACTCCCAGCACTTAGCACAGTGCCTGGAACCTAGTAGGTAATTAATAAATATTAACTGACTGACTTAAAAAATTCAATGACTTTGGAGTCAGAGAACCTGGGTTCAAATCCCCAGCTCTACTACTTACTAACCTGTGTGGCACTAAGTCCCTTTCCCTCTACAGGTTTCAGTTTCCACTTCCCTGAGATGAGAATGCTGAAATGACAAAAGATGGAAAGAGTCTATGTTGGAGGGGCTACAGAAAGAACAAAGATCTAAATACACTGTTTGTGGAACTGTGAACAGGCTTAACCATTCCAGAAAACATTTTTTTATTAAAGGAACTAAAATGTCCACTTCCTGAGGTGACACCACTCAACATATGCCCCAAGGAGGTTTAAAGCTGTAACAAAGTTCCACTTACACTAAAATATTCCCTGAAGCATGTTTTGTGATTGCAAAAAACTAGAAAGTATATAGGTGCACATTAACTGGGGAAGAGCTAAGCAAACCATGGTATATGAGTGCAATGGAATATGATTGTGTTATGAGAAACAAAGAAAATGGAGAATCCAGAGAAACATGGAAGATGGAGATGAACTTAGGCAGAGCGAAATAAACGAAGAAAACAATATACAGAGCGACTCTAACAAAAACCCAAAGAACCAAAGAGAAACTGAGTCCCGTGTAATTATAACTATCAACCTTGGTCCTAGAAAAGAGACGGGAAAACGTGACAGCACAGATGTCTAACTGTGGGTTCAAGACATTGCACACATTACCAGACAAAAGCAATGTGCCGGTTGCTTTTGCTAAACCAAAATCTTTTTTTTCCCCTTTTTCTTTTGAAGTCTTTCTGACAAGGGGGAAGGCTTGCTGGGTAAGGGACAATACATTTAGAAATAGGATGTAAAAATTAAAAGGCACCAATTCATGGTGGTTGTTTTTTATGAGGGTTTGACTACATGATCCCCAAGTTCGCTTCCAACATAAATTCCATGACCTACCCCAGGGCTGTTCAAGCCAAATGTTAAGTGGCCTTAGGTGAACTGTGCCATGATGAACACAACATTTTGGCGGCCACTCTCCTTTTCAGCAGTAGGCAAATGATGGACACATCTCCCCTGGGGCCAGCTTCAATGCTAAGGCAAATTTTCTCTAGTGGTATACAACCTTCCAATTTCTGCCAAGAAGCACAACTGGCCCTACCCGTCTTGGTGGTTATCTCCTCCAGGGATCTCAATAAGTCTTTGTTATGCAATTTCTCTGGGTCCCTGTGGCCCACAGATACAAGGTTCTTCTCTCCTGATTGAGATAGATTGGGCTTTGACCTAACAACTCAACCTTCTCCCACAGTTCTAAGAACTGTGGCCTTCAGGAAGTCTCTGATGACAACCAAGAGCCTGAGAAAAAAAGCCTCTCATTTCCCATCTGGCTTTTTTTCTCCTCACAATGTTATTTTCTTTTTTCAAGGCCAAACTCCATTCCCATGTCTTTCATGAAGCTTCCTCTGATCACTGCAACTTTTGATGGTTTCTTTCACCTTTCAAGATGAACTGGGATCTGTGTCACACAAATTAGTTTTTGATTATATTCCTTCTTCCATTGTTCATGAGATGGTTTTCCCTCCCCAAGTTAGTTCTGTCTCTTTCACTAGGAAGCATTGAAGGAAGGAATAATGTGTAATATGGCTTTCTGATAAAATGAAATAATATATGTGAAATGGCTTTATAGCCACATGGTGCTATACAAATTATGCTCTATTATTTTCATACATCTCACAGCATTTAGCTGAATGCTGAGCGTGCCCAATTTTCTCCTCTTTAGTATCCCATATTCTGGGGGATGGATTGGTTATTTTGTGATAATCCTCGCCACCAAGTTAACAATTATCAGTTGGTCAATAAACATGTATTAGGTGTCTACTGCATGTCAGGCATTATGAAACAAAGAAGGCAAAAACAGAACTAGGAGAACACTGTACACGTAACAGCAATATTATAATGATGATCAACTGTGAAAGCTTTAGCTACTCTGATCAATGCAATCACCTATTCCAAAGAATCCATGATGAAAAATGATATCTACTTCCAAAGAAATAACTGATGAATTCTAAATGTAGATTGAAGTGCATTTTTTTCATTTTATTTTTCTTTTTCTATAACATGGTTAATGTGGAAGTATGTTTTATATGACTTAATATGTAAAATGGTTACCAAATTTCTTGCCTTCTCAATGCATGGGGAAGGAATGGAGGGAGGAAGAGAATTTGGAACTGAAAATAAAAAATTTTAAATATTAACAAAAAAATCTTTTGTTTTTACCTCACCTAGATTTCCCTCTCAATTACTCCCCTCTTCCTGAAGGTCATTCCTCATAATAAAGATTTTTTTCAAAAAAGAAAAAAAAATCAATAAAACTAATACACTGGGGAAAAAATCCTGATGTGCAATGTTCCACACTCATGGGCCTATAATGGAGCAAGGTGAGGTGCCTGAAGAAGGTAAATTCTAAAGGGGCAGTAAAGTCTTCTCTGTTATCTCAAGACCTTAGCAGATAGCCCTGTTGTTCCCTAATGAGAAGAACTAATTCAATTTTTTAAAAGAGAGAGAATCAAGATTGATTATTTAATTGGCATATTGGTACGAGAATTCCCCTCTTCCCTTCAATGAAGGGTACTCCAAAACCTCCATTTCATGGGGGGCTCAACACAGATGTCTCACCTGGCTGCACTACTTGCTTTGGGATTTCTCTGACATGTCCACTATCTTCCTCTTCCTCCTTCTGACCTTCCCCCACTTTTAAAAGCTTCTTTTTGTGTGTTGTCTTGTCCCATTAGATTGTAAGATGGTTGAGGGCAAGGACTGTCTTTTTTTTAATTGTACAGTGTCTGGCACATTATAGGCACCCAATAAATGTTTATTGACTATTATTGAAGGGCCATAGACTCCATTTACTTGGGGAACTATGATTTGTTATTTATTTTATTTGGTTTAATCCTTGAAATCAAATGGCATGATGTCTTTGCTATACTACTAGATCATTTGTAAGATCCCTAGGTTGACATTAAAATTTTCTGCAATCTGGTCTCAAACAACCTTCCAACTTTATTATAAAGGAACTCTCTACTCCAGCTATTTGGGCCTCATCACAGTTCTCTCAATCAAGCTTTACAAATTCCTATCTATATATATTTTCTCCACTAGGAAGGCCATGGTCCCCACCCCCTTCAAATCCTACACATTCTTCAAGGCTCTTTTAAAATCCTCCTTCCTCAATGAAGCCCTCTCAGCCTACTCCAGCCTACTTTGGAACCCATAACATAACTGAACTATCTGGTGATATCTCCTAGATTAGAAGCTCCTTAACTTCTCAATGTATTTATTTCTTATCTTCCCAACTAGGCTGTGAGTTCACTGAGGACTTTCTCAGACTTCTCTGTAAATCAGTCTTCCTATAAAAGACCCTAGCAATAGGAGAATGTGGAAGGAGGGGTACCAGGAGGGTCAAATAAGATAATACATGTAAAGTGCTTTGCAAACCTTAATCTCTTTCTCCCTCTCTCTCTCTCACACACACACACACACACACACACACACACACACACACACACACACAC
>NW_020954751.1:17287180-17327038 GCF_900497805.2 Vombatus ursinus | reverse complement strand
CACACACACACACACACACACACACACACACACACACACACACACACGGTGTTATGGTTATTTGATCACTAGATATTTGATCACCTATCAAAGAGTCAGCAGATATCAAATAATAACTCCATAATCTGAAATAATCTAGCGTCTTAACACCACATGAAAAATTATCACAAGTCCTCAAGCATTTCAAAAACTTTTTGGTTTTAAAACAGTTTCCTCCTTCAAAAGAAAGAATTTTTTTTTCTAAAAATAATTTAAAATTATTTTCTTGCTGAAATCTAAGTTTTGATATCTGGGGACCTGACCCATGCGTATACAATTTTCAATATGGCAATTTCTGGGAAAATACCTAACAGATGCTATAGTCAGAAGTGGCCTTTAGTGAGCCCTCCCCTACCGATACACAATGACCCCAATCTAAAATACCCAGATATATCAGATGCATATAGGAGCTTACTTACCTTTTTAAAGACCACTATTGTTTAAAAAGAAAGGGATGAAGCAAAATCTCTTCCTTCAATGAAAAAGCCCTCCTCTTCTCAATCAGCCTTCAAAAGAATCCAACTTAAGATCTCCCACAAGAAACTCAATATGGGTTCTTCACCAAGCCATCTTTGGAAAAAACAATGCAAATGATAGCAGCATGGCATTCCAGAGGATTCCTTCATCAGCATTCCCCCAGGTGCCTTGCTATGTCTGTAAATCCACAGGTCTTGGAAATCCTTGAGCGGTAGTTCCATAAAACAGACAGAGGAAACTGTCAGAAGGCTCATCTTTTTATTTCTTTTCTGGTCAAAAGATCAGGACCAAAACCTTGAGGAGAGAAGTAAAGATTTTTGTCACATTGACTAACATCAAGAAAGAAGCAATAATTCTTTTTTCCCAAACTATACTTAGCCTTAAACTCTGATATTCTACATTCTTCAATATGTCAAGAAAGATATTTCCATAAAAAAGCCCTGTGTTAACACTTAGATCTTTATTAGTATAAGTAGTGATGTAAGAGAAAAAAGGACTGGATTTCTAATCAGAAGCCCTGGCGTTCAAATGCTAGCCCTAGACAGTCCCCACACATATGATCTCAGTCAAGGTGCTTCCAGTTTCTCACCTTTAATATGAGTGAGTTTGACAAAATGATCTCTAAGGTTCCTTCCAGCTTTAAATTCTATGCTACACACATACAGGGATATGGTACTAGAAATAATAATGAAGTACTAACTTATAACTGCAGTAACTGACTTTTTTTTTAAATCTCCATAGCCACCCTATAAGGTAAACAAGGCAGAAAACATTTAACAAGGGAGGAAACCTTGGAGTAGTTCAGTGAATCACTAGTTAGGTGAAGGAGCTTGGATTTGGCTTCTGATTCCAAGACCTACTGAATAGACCTTTCCTTCTTCCTTCTCTCTCTCTCTCTCTCCTTCTCTCTCTCTCTCTCTCTCTCTCTCTCACACACACACACACACACACACACACACACACACTCTACTCGAACTCTACAACACAACCACTTAGGGCTTAGTGAAAATTTGCTTAAAAATTTTAAGGGGGGGTGGGCAATCAACTACCTCCCAATGCAGCCCATTTCAAATAGCTGCATATCTCCTTTTGTGACACCTCTCACAATGCCAACCTCCCCCCCCACACACACACACTCTTCTCATCACACAACCTTTATTCATTTTCAGAGCCAAACTGCTGGGTATGCCCTTTGCCCCGGGCCTGTGGCTCCCCAGAGATAACCTAATGCTTCCCATAGCAAAGAATCATTCTGTATAACAAAGTTAAATCCATTTCCTACTTAATGGCCCACAGAAAGATGAGTCAGGCAAGGCTCCAGTGCTTCCTCTGGTCCCAGCCAGGTAACTGTCAGCACCCCTCACTGCAACCTCAGATAATGGTATACTTGAAATAGGAGGGAATGGCTCAGAAGGTGGTATCAAGAATGCAGCTGCTCACTCTTTTTGTGGTCACGAAGAATTGGAAACTGAGAGGATGCCCATCAATTGGGGAATGGCTGAACAAGCTGTGGTATATGAATGTAATGGCATACTATTGTGCTATAAGAAATGATAAACAGGCTGACTTCAAAAAAACCTGGAAAGACTTGTATGGTCTGATGCTGAGTGAAGTGAGCAGAACCAAGAGAATGTTGTACACAGTAACAGCCACTTTGTGTGATGACTAACATTGATAGACTTAGCTCTTCTCAGCAATGCAAGGATCTAAGACATCTCCAAAGGCCTCTTGATGGAAAATGCTATCCACATCCAAAGAAAAGAACTATGGAGTTTGAATGCAGATTGAAGCATACCATGTGCTATTTTTTTTTCTTCTGGTGAGTTCTGTTTCCTCTTTCTGATGGTTTCTCCTCTTGGTTCTAATTCTTACTTAGAATACCACTAATGTGAAAATATGTTTAATAGGAATGTATATAGATAGCCTATATCAGATTGTGCGCCGTGATGGGGAGGAAGGGGGAGAAAAATTTTAAACTCAAAAGCTTATGGAAGTGATTGCTGATGAATCAAAATAAATAAATTAAAAAAAAAAAAAAGAATGCAGCTGCTCCTGAGTCTGTAACAGAGGCATCAGCCCCAAACCCTTCAGGTTTCTCTGAGCCCAAGACCTCAGGTAGTTAGTAAGCACAAGCACACAAGACTTCCCCAGGGACACAAGCCAGGCAACTAGGATTTACTAAATGCCCAAGATCACAGATTTAGGGCTGGAAGGGATCTTAGAGATCATCCAGTCCAAGTTCCTCATTCTGTAGATGGGGAAATTGGGCCCAGAAAAATTAAATGAAAGCCCAAGATCATCCAGACAGCAAGTGGTGGAAGGGACTTGAACTGAAGTCCTCTTGCATCAAATCAGAACCCCTTTCATTTTACTGTGCCACACGCTGAGATCCTTGTGGCCCTGCGGGCAAGAAGTGACAGGCAATGGAGCGCAGCAGGAAAAGATGTGAATTTATGGTTAAATGACTAGAGTTTGAGTCCCTGGTTTTTTCAACTTACTAGATGTATGATAAGCTATTCCAACTATCAGATCCTCAGTTTCTTCATCAGCAAAAAAGGGAGTACTGGATTAAGTGATCCTTAACACTCTCCTCCAGCTCCAAAATTCTAGGTCTATAGGATCACTTACTACTCCTTCCTTTTAAGGCAAATAAGCCAAAGGAAACAAACGAGGCTCAATGTGGCAAAGACTGGTGCCCTCACCAAGTCTACTGGCAGCAGCTACAGCTTTCCCAACACAACACAGTGAGCTCAACTACCCCAGCTCCCCTATGACAGTGACAATAAGTTAATCTCATGAGTGACATATAAGACATTGTACATAACAGATGTACTTCTGAAAAGTTTTATTAATCCTTCAATATTTAAAGCATCTATGATTTCAGAACTATGAATAATCTCTACAACAGCAAATGCAACAAGTCTCAGTTGCCTTTTCTATAAGTTAAGAGACCCAAGGAAGGAAAGGAGTGAGGAAGGAAAGAAGGAAGGATTTATTACGTGCCTAGTATGTGTGAGACATTACTAAGCATTTTACAAATATTATCTCATTTGATCCTAACAATCACCCTTAGAGATAAGTACTGTTATTAATCTCATTCTACAACTGAGGAAACTGAGGCAGACAGAGGACAAGTGACTTGTCAGGGATCACACAGCTAGTTAAGTATCAAAGGTCAAGTTTGAACTCAGGTCTTCCCGATTCCAGGCCTGGCTACTCTACTGTACTACCAGCTACCTTACATGACACCCTGAAATTCTGTGATTCTGTGTTTATGTCTATGTATAAAGAGAGGAGGCAAAAGGAACTGTTATAATGGAAAGAGACCTTGGAATCAGAAGACATGGGTTTCACCTCAGAGTTCTAAATCTGCTTGTGTGCATATAAGATGTTTTGAAATTCAAGAGTCTTTGTGACAAAAGGTTACTATCATTCATTGACTCAACAGACACTTATTAAGCACCTACTATGTGCCAGGCACTTGGGACACAGAGACAAAAATAAAACTGTCCTTTTCTATATTCTACCGAGGAAAACAAGACGTATAAAAAGAAACAAACACAAAATACCTTAAGGGGAAAAGAGGTTAGCCGCAATACTACCCTTCTACCAAACTAATCTAGAATGGCAGTCGAGGAAGCCAGGCATATTGGACCCCACACCTGAAGCCTTTCCAGTTGGGTGGGATGGGGCACAATGTGCACTCCATTAGCACAAACTTTGCTTTGAGAACTCCCACACCAGGGCAAGAAATCAGGGCAGGAGTTTTAAGGAGGTTTTTAATTGAGTCATTTTGAATGCACACACTAGGAAACTTGCTATTTAAAGGACTCTCTCTGACAAATCCTTCTGTAATGTGAATAACCACATCCTAATTTATCTCTTGAATAAATCCATACTTGCATATATTGAGCTGGCTTCAAGTTTTCATTGCACAGTGTTGTCTCGTTTTTTTTTTTTTGTTTTTACTGTACAGTGAAAGAACCTGATTGAGCACTTTTTGCATTCTAGGCAGGGAAAGAATAGCTGAATGTGAATTGAAATTTTTCCTGCAATTCCTCAATTCCCTTATGCCTCACAAAACCTACCCAAACATCCACTCATGAAAATAAAACAACTCATAATAAGCACAGTGTCTTTCATATGGCAGGCACTTAATAAATATTTCCTGAATTGAATTGTAAGGAATAACAATTTGTACTCACATTTGTATAGAGCCTTAAATTTTACAAAGCATTCCTCTATTAAAAAAAACCAAAACCAAAACCAAACAAACCCTGTGAGACAAGTGATACAAGTTTTTTCTTATACTTGTTTAACAGATTGGGAAAATAAGATCAAAAGAGTTTGAAAGAGACTGGCCCAAGGTCACAGAGCTAGCTTCTCTCAAGGCCAGGATTCCAGCCTGTGTCTTCTAATTACTAAGCTGCCACTCTATCTTATCAGCCTGCCATTCTTAAAAAAAAAAAAAAAAAAAAATCCAGGTCCAAAAGAGCAAAAAATTAAGGGTATTACGTGTCCACACCTCTCTCCTCTATGTTCAAAACACAATTTCTCTTATTTGGACAGTAATTGCAGAGAGAGCGTGCAAACAAGAAATATGAGTTATCAGAACATAACCATGTGAACAAGATTCTATACAATCCAAAATGGTTGATGTGTTGTCCCCCTCTCCACCCATTCCATCCCACCCTAACCCTGAGAAATTCACTCTGGTGAGATTTATGCTTTACTGTGTTAAGGTAGCGAGTAGGTGTCCCAGTGGATAGAGCATCAGGTGTGGAGTCAGAAAAACCTGAGTTCAAATTCGCCCTCAGACACTTAGCAGTGTGACCCTAGTCAAGTCACTTAACCTTGTTTGCCTCAGTTCCTCATCTGCAAAATGAGTTGGAGAAGGAAAGGCAAACTACTCCAGTATCTTTGCCCCACCCCCCCCAAAAAAACCCAAAAAACAAAAAACCCAAAATAGGGTCAGGAAGAAAAACAACTAAACAACAAGTGTTAGGGTTTTTTTGTTTTGTTTTGAGCAGTATAACTGTAATTATGACCCCTGTCCCAAAACCCAGGGCAGAAAAGTTCCTTTTTTTTTTCCAAAGGAAATACCACCTAAAGCCTTTTCACTAAAAAGACAGGACATCTTTTCTACACCATAAAAATGGGTTGTCTTTTTTCTGTAATAAAGACATCACTCTACATAATCCTTTAAAATAATCAGGCCTTTCCTTTTTTCCCTGTCCTCCCCTCATCCCACTAGGGTTGTGCACACAGATACAGATGAGCATCCCAGGCAGCCTTCCAGGGCACCCATTTTCCCAGTTTTGTCCTGTCCAGGTTCATATCTGCCAGTTCTCTTAATAAGGAAGCAAACAGCCAGAGTTCCCCACGGAGGATGCTGTGGAGTCTTGTCAAGCTATCAAACATGAACACAGCCAACCACCCAACTGAGGGGGGTGGGGGGAAGGTGTTCACGCACACGTGGCTTTGTTTTTGTGTCCCTTGAATTGTAGGGGAAACTCAAAAATAGCTTTTAGTTGTTTCTCTTTAGTACTTCCGAGGCAGGCAGCATACTATCAAATGGTTAGAAACACCTGGTATAGTATCAAAAAGGAAATGCCTAATTTGGCCCTAAAGACCATTCTTTCTGAATAGGAAATGCAGCAGCCAAGTGAGCAGGCCCAGCTAGCAGTGCTCCTCAGTACTGTCACTGCTGACTCAGTCTGCCCAGAAGGCTTTTTTTTTAAATTTCCTAAGCCACAGGCAGCTGTTTTTAATTAAGCTCTTTCACTCAACACCCTCCAGAGGTGGGTGGCATAGTAAACAAAGTCAGTAGGACCTCAGGATAACCCAGATAGATGAAACCCAAGGGCCGGGACTTCCTCATGACATCATAGGAAAGCTTCCTTTTTGGAGAGAAGGGAAGGGGGAATGGTGAGAGATGGCCCTCCAAACTTTCCCAAACAAAAACAATTTTCACTGAAAAGACAGAGGCTATCCCATCCAGATGAGGAGGGAAGAAAAGTGGTCTACTGCTCTTGTACGGTCCTCTTTAGTCTCTGAGCTTCACACCAAGAATGAACTCTTTCCCTTTCCCCAAAGATGTCTACTGAATTCTCTCCAAAGCTTGAAAAGGCTTTTTTTTGGGGGGGGGGGGGGAAAGGGGGGTAAGAGAGCATGGACCCTAAATTGTGATTGCCTTCAAGTAGAAAAGGAAATTTTATGTGTGTGTGTTATTTTTTCCAAGGTACTATTTGCAAACCTGAAAAGGCTACATTAATGCTAGTTAATGTTGTTATTATCATAGGGACTGAACCAATACAAATTACACAAGCAAATAAGAACTTGTCTTACCAGGTTCAAATCAAGTTTCAGACACTTGGTAGTTGTGTGACCCTGGGCAAGTCACTTAACCTTCTTTGCCTCAGTTTCCTCATCTGTAAATGAGTTGGACAAGGAAATGGCCAAAAAAACCCCAAACGGAGTCGCAGAGAGTCGAACACAGCTGAAAACAACAAAAAAATAAAAAATGAATTTGAAGAAGAAGAAAGTACCAATGGGGAGAGAGGGGAAGAGAAGGGCCAGTAAAGGCTTGAGTGCAAATGAGCTGAGCCTGGAATAAAGATAACCTCTGATTGGAGGAAGCTAGGAGGGGGTGTGGTCTTTATGAAGGTACAGACTGGGGAAGGATGAGCTCAAGAACTAATAGCCAGGATGCCAGGTGACTGGACCTAAAGTGTGTGAAAGGAAGTAATGGGAATTAAGTCTATAAAGAGAGGTTTTAAGTAGGTTGTGAAGGGCTTTAAATGCCAGGCTGGGGAATCGGTATCTCACCCCAGGGTAAGTGGGAAGTTTCCTTGTTTCAAATGCCAGATCAGTGCCTTAAGGAAGGAATAACATACACACTTAATTGGGTATGGAAATCTACCTCATCCTACAGGAAAATGGGGGGGGGGGGGGTGGGGGGGAATGATAGAGGGAAGGGCAGATTGGGGGAGGAGGTAATAATAAGCAAACACTTCTGAGGAGGGACAGGGTCAAAAGAGAGAATAGAATAAATGGGGGGCAGGATAGAATGAAGGGAAATATACTTAGTTTTTCACAACATGACTACTATGGAAGTGTTTTGCATAACTACACATGTATAACCCATATAGAGTTGCTTGCCTTTTTAATGAGGATGGGTGGGGAAAGAGGAAGGGAGAAAATTTGGAACCCAAAGTTTTAAAAACACATGTTAAAAAAAAATTGTTTTCACATGCAACTGGGAAATAAATACAGGAAATGGGGTGTAGAAATCTATCCTGCCCTACAGGAAAATAGAAGGGGGGGTGAGATAGAAGGGAGAGCAGATTAGGAGAAGGGATACACAGAATGCATGCCATCTTGGGGTGGGGGGAGGGATGAGATGGGGAGAAAATTTGGAACTCAAAATCTTGTGGAAGTGAATGATGAAAACTAAAAATAAATTTAAAAAAAAAAAGCCAAATCAGGCAAGCCTGCTGTCCACCCCAAGAATATTATTTCTGCCCTCTCAAATACTGGCCAGGCTTTGCCTGGACCTCTACATTCTCCTTTTCTTATTCTCTTTGGTATTATTTTTCTACATGTGCGATACAGTGGAAAGGACGTAGGGCTTAGAGTTCAAATCTGCGTGTCAACACTCATCCGAAGTGTGACCTCTGGCAAATGACTTAACTTTCTGCAAACTTCATTTTCCTCATCTATAAAATGAGGAAAATAGGAGCCCACCTCATCAGGCTGTAGTGAGCAAAGAGGTCTTATAATTCTAAATCTTATAATTCTAAAGAAATGTGAGTTTACCCTGATCCCACATTAGAAAGTATACTCCTTGAGAATAACTTCTGAACTGCATCTAGGCAGCACCTTACACATAATAAAAGAAGGTGTTGGGCAAGGCAGAGGCGGCCTGGGGATGGAGTGCTAGACTTTGAACAGAGAAGATCTGAGTTCAAACCCTGAATCAGACAGTGACCCAGGGCAAGTCATGTAACCTCAGCCAATCTCAGTTGGGATAATCAATAGCACCTGACTCTTTGAAGTCACCTTTCTATCCACCATATCACATGGCCTCTTGTTTTTCTCGTTTTTGTCTTTGCATTCCTCACACATGGCACATATACATACACATGCATGTATATGCTACCTAGACACATACATATATGCACACATTATATGTGTACAGACATGCCTATATGTACAATACATAGGTACACATATAAATATATACATGTATCTACATACACATACATACACAGACACACGCACTAGGTAGTATATTTTTGTCATTAAGTTTTTTTTCAGTCTTGTCCTACTCTTTGTGATCCCATTTGGGGTTTTCTTGGCAAAGATACTGGAGTGGTTTGCCATTTCCTTCTCCAGCTCATTTTACAGATGAGGAAACTAAGGCAAACAGGGTGAAGTGACTTGCCCAGGGTCACACAGCTAGTGTCTGAGGCCAAATTTGAACTCAGGAAGATGAGTTTTCCTAACTCCAGGCCCAGCACTCTACCCTCTACGCCACTTAATTGCCCATATACCACATATACTTCATATACTTCCCAGCTTTCTCAAAAGCCACCTCCTACAAGAAATCTACTCTGATGTCCCCAGTTGCTAATGTTCTTCTCCCTGGAAATTCCTCTGTGTGTTTCTATATATTTATGTACTATCTCCCCTAATAAAATAGAAATTCCTTGAAGGCAAGGCCTAAATTTTGTTTTTCTCTTGTTTCAAATGCCTAGCACAGATATTTCTCACTGGATGATGGAGGCATAAGAATCTCAAATTGAACACGTCCAAAGAGAACTCATTATCTTTCCCCCCAAAATCCAACCCTCTCCCCAATTTGTTATTTCTTCTTCTGTCCAGGTCATCCTTACAGTCATCCTTAACTTCCTTTCCCTCCCCCTGTGATTCAGTCAATAAACATTTATAAACACCTATGATGTGCCAGGCACTGTCCTAAGCCCTGGGGATACAAAGAAAGGCCAAAAAAAAACCCAAAAAAGCAAACAAACAAACAAACAAAAAAAATCTCAGCTGGCAAGGAGCTCACAGTTGAACGGGGAAGACAATATGCCAGAGGCAATCAGCCAAGAGAAAGCACTAAAATGAAGGGACATCAAGAAAGGCTTCCTGTCGAAGGTGAGATTTTAGCTGGGCCTTGAAGGAAGCCAGGAGGAAGAGGTGAGGAGGCAGCCAGTGAAGATGCCCAGAGTCAAGAGATGCAGCATGTTGTTCAAGGAACAAGAAGAAGATCAGTGTCACTGGATCACATATTAAGTACATGGATGGCTCTAAGTGCAAGAAGACTGGAAGTGTGGAAACACACATAAAAGTCATAAAGGGCTTGGAACGCCAAACAGAGAAAGTTGTTGATTTTACCTCCCAAAATATCTCTTCTCTCTATCCATTCTATCTACTTACATAACCTCTACTCTACTGCAGACCCTCATCACCTTTTGCTGAGTGACAGCCTCCTAGCTGGTCTCTCCTCTTCACACTGCTGCCAAGATGATGCACAGATCAGAACAAAGCACTCCCCCTGCTACTCCTGTGGCTTTCTATTGCACCTAGGATCAAAGACAAACTCTGACTGGCATTTGAAACTCCTCACAATCGGGCTCCAACCTGATTTTCCAGGTTAATTGTATTGGTGCCTCTTCATCCGCTCTAGGTACAAGCAAACTAGCAGTCTGGCTGCTTCCTGAACACAAGATAAATGAATGAACAAGCATTTATTAAACATTTGTTAAGGACAGATGTTATGTTCGTGAAATCTGCAGATGATACAAAACTGGGAGGGACAGCTAACATGCTGCATGGCAGAGTAAGGATCCAAAAGGTTTGTGACAGTCTTAAGGTGTCAGGCTGAATCTATCAAGTTAAATTCTATAGGGATACACATCAAGTCTTGTGCTTGGGTTTAAAAAAAAAAAAAAACCCACTCCACAAATACAGGATAGAAGGCTAATTCCAAAAAAAAAAAAAAAAAAAACAAAGGGCATGGATGGAGAGAATTGTTCTGAAAAAGACCCCCCGAGTTTTAGTGAACTTGCAAGGTCAATGAGTCGGAAGGGTGATGTAGGTTAAACTTGGGCTACATTAGGAGAGTCATGGCTTCCAGGGTGTGGAAATAATTGTTTTACTGTTATTCTGCCCTTGTCAAACCTCAGTTCTGAGCATCATGGTTGAAGGATATTGATAAGCTGGAGAGTGTACAGAGAAAGGCAATCAGAATGGTGACCCTTCACCTTGAATCTGAACATATGCTGAAGCAAATGGGCATATTTAGGCTACAGTAAAGCCAAGAAGGGTCAGGGGAAGGAGAAAAGGAAAGGAACATGACTGTTCAAGTACCTGAACGGTTGTCCTGACGAAGAAGGGATAAGATGTTTTCCTTTTGGAATCAAGGATAGAACCAGGAGCAATTGGTGAAGGCAATTTCGGCTTGACGTCAGGTGAAATCTTCTCACTGATTACAACTGCCCCAAAATGGAAGAGCCTGCCTAGAGAAGTGATGGATTCCCCTTCCTTGGAGGCGTTAAAGCAAAGAGGGGACTGAACTAGCACTTCAAGTTTTATTTTTTTTTTTTAAACTCTTGGTGTAGTCTTCTTCCCGCTATACCAAACTATCTCTCAGAAGAACACACACACACACACACACACACACACACACACACACACACACACAGAGACAGACACCAAACTTCAGAAAAACAACCCTATGAATAAAAACCTCATTTTAATCATCAGCTTCCTTTGGGCAGGGCTAACAGGATCTGTTATGTCTGGTTGGCGAGCCATTTGTTTTTCCTTCCCTTCCCCAGGAGATAAGTACAAGAGGGAGGAAGAGAAGGAAGTAGCAAGAACAGTCTACTTATTGAATACTCATCCCATCATAATTAATAACTAAAGGATGTCTAGCTTCTCCTTTTACAATCCCAATGACTAAGCTAGAGACTTGCCTGGAACAGCAAAGCAAGGCTAATGGAAAAGGGGAAAAATAGTGCCCAGCAGAGGAGAGATATTATGAACAATTACAATCGTGAAAATAAAGGCAGCTTTCGTCCTTGAAGTCTGAGGATATGGCTGGACTGTCTTCTAGTGTAAACAATAACTCGGGAACTACATTTGGTCAGCTGACTATAGCATTCATGCAGTAACATCCAACAGACCATGGAATAATTCTTCCTCAGCTGACGGAACTTTAATGTACCTGACCTGAAAAAACAAACTCTGCTTTAAATTTGCCCATGGGACTCAGTCAATACTTAACTGGCTGTGTTCCCCATCCTCTCTATCCTACCATTAACTCGACTCTGAGGCCATAAGTCATCTCTCCCCTTCCTACTGTAATGGCCTTCTTGAAATATTTCTTATGGCTTTCGTTTCAAAGGTGAGTCAAAACTGTGTCATGTTTCTGAAAAGTGCCATCTTGCAACTAACTCCAGACCTTGTTGATGGCACCAGTCAATGCTTTAGACCATTACAAAGCTTTTGGATATTTAATCTGTCATCCAGTGTGTTAGCTATTCCTCCTAACTTTGTGTCACCTGCAGATTTCATGAACGTGACATCTGTACTTTAGTAAGTATTTAATAAATACTTGTTTATTCATTTAGTTGTGTTCAGCAGCCAGAAAGTCAATTTGCTTATACTGTAGAATGGATGAAAAGGGGGTAATATAATTAACCTGGCAGTGGATTAGAGAAAAGAGAGTTGGGAGTTGGCCTCTTGTGCTCCCATTTCATTGGACTAGCTACCAAAAAGATTCAGCAATATCCATGAGGACCACAAGACCCAGCCATTTAGCAATATAATCCCTACCTTCAAGGAGATGATAGTCCAATGTGAAACTAATATGAATAAAATGCGAAAATCATAGAACTTAAGGAGGACAGGACACTTGGGGATGATCCCTTACAGAAAGCCTGTTTGTTGACTGATTCATTCATTCATCAAATATTAACTAGACCAGGGGTGGGGAACCTGCGTCCCTGAGGCCACATGTGGCTCTCCAGGTCCCCAAGTGTGGGGATTCAGTCAAAGGGCCACATGTGGCCCCAAGTCGAAGGTTCCCCGCCCCTGAACTAGATACTACTATGTGCCAAGCACTGGCAAAGACAAAAACACAGGGCCTTGCTCTCAAGATGTTTCTATCCTATTGGGAGAGGGAAACAGGTGAAACTCTAAGTAAATTAACACGCTGCAACAAGAGAATGAGAGGGCTAACATCTGGGGATTATCAGAAAAGGCCTCTTGAAGGAGGTACTTGAACTGAATGGGGTAGGGATTCCAAAAGGCAGAGAGTATAGAATGGATGATTACATGCAAAGACAAGGACAGCAAGACAGCCAATTTGACTGTAAAGAAAAGTGCATGATGGAGAAATAATGGAAAATTAATCTGGAAAGATAAAGTGGTATAAGATTTTGAAGGGCTTTAAATGCTAAATAGAGGAGGTAGTATTTTATCCAAGGAACAACATGGAGCAGCAGAAGCTTGTCATTTATGAAGTGCCTACTATGTGCCAGGCACTGTTGAGCACTGAGGACACAAGGCAAGGGAGGGTGCTTTAGGAATACCAATTCAGCAGGCACATGGAGAATGGATTAGAGAGAGAACAGGCTGGAATCAGGGAGAATGGTCAAATTGCTTCTTCTGAGAAAGCAGGTGACATATCAGAGGTGAGGTGAGCTCAGCTTGGGCAAAGAGGAGAAGGAAGAGGAAGGAAGGTACACCAAGGGAAAAAATGTCATTATGTAACCAGAACCTTGGACTGGATCCACTGCAAGAGAAGTAGGTTTCAGTCACTCAGTCAATCAGTAAACATTGATTAAGCTCCTACTACATACCAGGGAAGCCAGGAATGAGAGATGAGAGAAGAGTATTCCAGGCCTGGGGAACAACCAATGAAAATTCAGAGTCTAATGGGCTACAGAGGGAACAATAAGAATAATGGCTCAAATTTCTTTTTTTTTTAAGTTTATGATGTTTAATTTTCAAGTAACAAATATATTGTTAGTTAACCTATCTCTCCCCAAGACTTAAAGTCAACCAGTCAATAAGCATTTATTAAGTGCCTACTATGCGCCAGGCACTATGCTAAGCACTGAGGATGCAAAAAAGAGTCAAGACAGTCCCTGCCCTCAAGGTGCTTACAATTTAATGGGAGAGACAACATATACAACAAATATATACAAATAAGCTATATAGATAAATAGGAAATGATCAACAGAGAGAAAATGCTAAATTAAGAGAGACTGGGAAAGACTTCTGGTAGAAGGAGCATCAATCCCTCCTTTCTATTCTCAACACCATCAACTAGCTCTGGCCTTCATTATCATCTTTAGAGTTTGCAGGGATCCTTAGGTCATCTATGTAAATCTTTACCTGCAACAAAACATCTTTCCCAACAACATCCCCACCAAGTGTTAGTATAGTCTTGTTTTGCAGCATTCCAAGGACAGGTGAACTTACTGTGATGCAGTAAAGTTATAGTGGAAAGAATATTTTATCTGAAATCAGAGGACCAGACTCAGGTCACCAAAATCCATGCATAGAACTCACTATAGACTTGGAGTCAGGAAGTTCTGAATTTAAATCCTTCCTCATAAATTTACTTTTCTGTATCTCTTGACTTTTCATGGGTATCACTAGAACATAGGGACCCACCATCCATCAGTTAGTTACATCTTGCTCTAGTTACATAACCAGTCCACATATACAGAAATGTCATCCTAGTATTTATTTTCCCCCCAGTGTTTAACTAGGTAATTAAGGACACACCCTCCTATTAACAAAGAGAGGTAAACTGCCTAGTAATTAATGAACTACCAAACAATTACCTCAGGTAAAGAGATCCAGGGGTATCTGTAATCAAATCTATTTACAAACACAACCATTCAACATATAGTTCCTAATACTTTCTTGACAATAGTACCTGTAAGTAATCCAAATATTATTGTCCTCCTTTCACAGTAGAGAAAACTTGAAGTACAGAGGTTAAGTGAGTTATTCAAGTCTGCTGATTCCTATCAGCAGGATATTCTGACAGATTTCTACATATAGCAAGTCTGATATACAGATATAGAGAGATGAATACACTCTCACCTCCACTATATCATAGTACTTCAAATAGGTCTTCACTGACACCTACTATGAATATAGCATACAGAATAGCTACAGAAAGGAGTAAGGCACTGGTCCTCTCAAGAAGCTACAGATATTTCTACTAAGGCCATTAAAAAGAGACCTAGTGAAATCCAAACACTATCCTAAAGAGAAAGATGAAACTGTAAAACGATTGTATGTTTAGACACCAGCACTTTTGTTTTCTTCTTTTGTTGAATTTCAAAACACTTTCCCCTTTCATCTCCTAAAAAAAGCCCTTGAAATAAATACAAATTATTTCTTAAATGACGCGGAGGTAGAGAAGGACACCTGTTCTCAAAGAATTCATGCTCTAATTGGTGGCCCTAAGGAATCTGATACAATTAGCAAAGAATACAGAAGGAATAAAATGAATAAAATGTGTGGCAGACAATCTGCATTGGTAAAGGGAATCTACAGGTGATAGACACTTGAAATATGGAAGAAGCTCATATTTACATGGCACTTTTCAATCCACAAAGTGCTTTCCTCTCAAGGCATGCACAAGATTCATACATAGTGCTGTTTCACACATGAGGAAATTGAGTCAGTCAAGTGACTTACTGATAGTGAGTGACAGAGAAGTCTCTCAATTCTGACTCCACATCTATTCTTCTTTCCCTTAGGCAAGGCAGAATACGGTAGGACCCTTTTGGAGGCACAAAATGCTGAAGAAGACAGGACATCACAAACACTACAGAACTGCCAAGGCAGTTGGTGACCAAGTGGTCATTTAACCTCTGTCTGTAGACCTCCAATGAGGGAGAACGTACAAAGAGCATTCGAACTAAGGATGGAAGAGAACTTTCAGAATATCTTAATCCAAGCCCCTCATTTTACACATGAGACAAAGCAAGTCTAGGACAGTGAAGTGATTTACATACATAAGATCACACAGGTAGTAATAAGCTTCAGAACCCCTAAGTCCGTACACTGTCCACTGTATTATGCTACTCCCACAGCAGGCATCCCATTTCACTTTTACATCAAGCTTAAATCTGCCTCTTTGCATCTTCTTTCCATTGCTGCTGGTTCTGCTCTCTGGGGCCAAATGAACAAATACAATACCTTTTTCCACAAGGCAGCCTTTCAAATACCTAAACACAAGAGACCCCTTGAGTCTTGTCTACCCTTGAACAATATCAAGTGCTCAAGTTCAATCACATTTCAGGTAAAATGGGCTGCATTATACTAGGGGTGGGGGTGGGGGTAGCTGCTGTTGTAAATTAGCCCTTTTTATAAACTAAGTCTGAAGGAACCCAGAGCTCCAAGCTGTCTCTGTGGGTGGGAAGGAGCCTTACATGGAATGAGTTTGTTCACATCCCTATAATCAAGATAAAACTTTCTAACATATGATGAGACTGTACCTGACTTTTCAACTACAGCACCACACATGATATAATCACAGTCTTTGTTACAATTCCTCTTTAAATCCAGGATTAGCAGGGCTTCCGGGAAGGTCATGGTAATGGTTTTGGAATGCACTTCTGACTTTTCAGGGAAACAGGTTTCACTTCAGGCTTCTCCCCACCCCCAACCCCCAAATATACACTTCAATGAATAAAAAGTCTTCTATAACCTACAGGAAACTCCTTAAAAACTTCGAGACAGGTTACCTGGGAGAGGAGAAAAAAAAAAAGAGATGATAGCTAGCTAGATGGAGAGTGCAAAGGGAAAGGGGTGGGGGGTAAGATAAAGTGTATGGGGTGGGGGTGGGGGTGGGGGGGAAGATTTGTTTGATGTTGAAAACAAACCAAGTCAAAGAAGGCTGAACAGCTGGCCTTTTCCAGTTACCCACATGGTCCTTAGATGATAAGAAAGCATTTCAAAATTCCAGTAAAAGATCCTGAGAGAGCCTAATCTGTTGTTTCCATCCCTACCTCAACCCCTCCTCCAAACATCTCCAATGAAACCATTAATAACAACTCTCATTTATATAGGGCTTTAAATGCATACAGGAAACCTTCTTTGATCTCCCCCTTCCCCTCCTCAGACCTCAAGTAGCATTTTATTTTGTGACTCTAATGAATTCATTATTACAGCTATTGGTGTTGGTATGGTATCATATCCTGCTGGGAAGGTAAGCTCCTCTTAGAGATCCAGGAGGTTGTCTTATCTAAACCTTGTTCAGGAGCATAGTATATAGTGCACACACAGTAGGTACTTAAATGTTTTTTAATGAATAAAAATGCATAATGACAGAAAAGGCAGCATGATGTCAGGGCACTGGACTTGAAGTCAGGAAAATACCATCTCAGACAGGTAATTTGCTGTGAAACTCTGGGCAAGTTACTTAAACTTTCTGTACCTCCATCTCCCCAACTGTAAAATAACTGGATTGACCTCTAAGGTCCCTTACAGCTCTAATCTATGATCACAAGCTAGATCTTTTGAAAAGAATTCTAAAAAGCAAAGACAAATGACTGTCCACATAATAGGCCCTTAATAAATGTTCATCGTTGCTACTTCATCCAAATTCCTCAAACAATCCCATGAAGGAGTAGAACAGCTATTTGTGGTGTGAGGGAAGGTCAAGCAATTTCATTCTTTGAACAGATATTAAGCACCTACTGTGTGCAGAACAGTGTTAAGCACTGAGAAAGATTCAAAATTTACTTAAGACAGGACCCCTATCCTCAAGGAGCCTAATCCCTCAGCTAATAAGTAACTAGAATCTGGATCCTAGAACAAACCCAGAATCTTCTGACTCAAAAGTCCCTATCCCTGTCCCCCCCAATCCAGTTTTCTTTCAATTATTCCATAAAGCCTCTCCATACTACTTGTGCCGTGGAGGAGAATAAATAGGTGTGCAATAATAACAATAATTAGCTCAACATTCCAAATCACCATTTTGCTGCAATGCTATGGAATAGTACTGCAGTATCGGCTCTGGGTTTTCGGAAGTTAAGCCATCAGAGCCCCGTGGGAACGTGGTGGCATTCCAATGTTCAATTCAAGCCAAGTGTGACAACATACAGAGAGGGACTTGCTGCTGCTCTTGTTTGGGGGTGGGGTGAGGGTTATTTTTTAATCATTTCATATTTACCAAGTGCCCACATTGTGCAAAGGAAACACTTAATGAACTCCCCAGTGCCTTGAGAGTTTACTCACCCAGAAAAGGAGTCAAGCCTTCCTGTGACTCTCAATATAAACTCTTAGAATAAGGGAATGCAAATGCCCAGGTGGGAGCACAGAACTTCCCTTTTCTCTGGGGGAAAGCCTCTAAGTTAAAGTGGGAAGGCATGTAGGACAAGGAGAAAATGGGGAGGGAGGAGGAATAAGTGATTCTTTTCAC
The DNA here is from genome assembly GCF_900497805.2 of Vombatus ursinus. Taxonomy (NCBI): domain Eukaryota; kingdom Metazoa; phylum Chordata; class Mammalia; order Diprotodontia; family Vombatidae; genus Vombatus; species Vombatus ursinus. Next base: position 17,309,055 of record NW_020954751.1, on the reverse strand, counting down.
TTTAGATCAGGAGTTCCTAATCTGGAGTCCATGAACTTAAAAAAAAACACACACACACATACAACTTTTGATAACCTTATTTCATAATAATTATTTTAATTTTAAAATATTATTCTGAGAATGGGTTCATAGGTTTCACCAGAAAGGTTAAGAACCACTGCTCTAGATGAAAATTGGGGACAAATACTTCCTGCTCAGGAAACAAGGCCAAACTGAAGCAGCCTGATAAATTACCGGAAGAGATAATTCTCCTATTGCCCACCAAGTTTCTCTTAGGGGCTGTTACATATATAATGTGGTGAAGTGAGGCCAATGTAGTACGACTGGGAAGAGTACTGCTGTTGGAAGACACGGGTTTGAGACATCCTGCTCAACTAATAATTGCTCACTGACCTTAACTTATGATCCTCAAGCTAGTCACACCAAGGGCCTTGGCCTCTCTATTGTAAAATTCATGTGCTGGACCAAGAAATCTCAAGAATTCTTTTTGGCTTTAACATTCTATGATTTTAACACATGAGTTTAAGTCCTGGTTCTGCTACAAGCTGTATCACCTTGGGCAAGGTGAGGGGGAGGACAAGGGGAGGTGTCAAGTTTCCTTATCTGTAAAATGGGAGGGAGTGGAGATGACCTCTGAGGTTCCTTCAATCTCTAATTCCATCCAGGTTGAAATGATAAGGATAGCAGTCCTTAAAGATTCTAGTCATTAAAAAAGGTACAGTATACATCCCATCATTCTCCCATATTATATGGAAACATTAACCTACCTCCTCCCCCATCACCTTCACTTTCTAACTCAGGGCAACCTAACTCCTACCCTAAAGACAAATGCTTTCTCTAGTCCAATCTCATATCAACAACACCCCCTGACCCCAAGTAAAATGTAAGCTTCTTATAAAACAATGTGCCTGATTTGTTTTTTTTTTAACATTTGTATCCTTGCACATTGGAAATGGTAAGAATTTAATAAAATCTGTCTGTTTTTTTCTCCAATTTGAATTTGTTCTTTGTGCAACCTAAAAAACAACCACCACACTGTGCTGTTTTTTCATATCTATCCCAAATTACTATTCTACTAAGAGAAAACAAAGCTATCATGTCTTTAAACTATCACCAATGTTCTACAGAGTCTTACTACAAGTAGTCTCAGTGTCCTTAAGTATGAGCATCAAGCTACCCAAGACTGCAAACCCTCTGGCCTCAGAGCCACAGAAAGAGGTCTTCCACCCTGATCAAAAAGGGAAAAAAAAAAAATCACTTGGTGGCCAAGCTTCCAGTAACGAAACTCTTAAGATTCTGACTGGGCTGGTTCTCAGAACACAAACATAGAGCTTGTCATTGGGGCTATACATGTGAACTCTCAGACTGTAGGATGCTCTGAAACTCAAACTGCCCCAGGACCCCAAAACTAACCTCCCAGTCACCTAAAGGCTGCCAAGGAAAATTTCAGGGGTGGCAGGCATTTTATAAGTGTGTGTTAAGTGAAGTCTCAAATCAGTTATGAAAAGTCAGGGATATGCATATGTGTCTGTGTTTTTTTTTTCTTTCTACCTGGGGGATAGAAGCACTGACAGTTAATGCATCCTGAGTAAACTGAACTGTTGTTTGCTAAGCAAATACAAAGCTTAAGCCAAACAAACTACGTGCCATGGGAATCTACCTGTCCCTGGCACAAAACTCAGCTAACATGTACAGGAAGATACATGATTTCTGCACGGAGGGCCTAGCAATATGCAGGCACAGATTTGCCTTACTGGGAAAAGCCTCAGGATACAAACAGCCTGAGGGCAGGGTCAAAGCATTTTTCTAATGTTTTGTACCACACCTCTGATACCACAGGCATTCAAATAATCAATCATTATTTCCCATTGTCCTTTCAGGACAAGCTAACCCAGGGCTCTCTAACCAAGGCAGGCTAACTCCAGTCACATCAAAAACATCTTGACACAGGCAGAGAAAAGGTAAAAATTGAGGGTGCTCGGTAAGGAGTCAATCAAGAGATTGGCAAAGGAATAGAAAATGGTTTTTTGTCAACCTTTTCACATAAAACCTTCACTTCTTCATATGAATTCTTTGGGGAGGGATTATGGCTTTAAAAGTAAGTAGAGGATGGGTGACTAACCCTAATCCTACAATCCACTTTAATTTCTAGCTCTAGACTCCTCCCATCAAAGAGGCAGGACTACCCTTCACACCTTGCCCTTCATAAGATCTGACATAAATCTGCACGATACTTCGCCGGCAAATACTTGAAGCAGTTAGGTGGTTAAGTAAACAGAGTGCTGGACCTGGAGTCAGGAAGACTCAAGTTCAAATAAGTCCTCAGACCCTTACTAGCTGTGTGATCCTGGGCAAGTCACTTAATTTGCCTTAATCCACTGGAGAAAGACACAGCAAACCACTCCAGTATCTTTGCCAAGAAAACCCCAAGGGCAGTATGGTCCATAAGGGTCACAAAGAATCAGACGTGACTGAACCACTCAACAACAACAGCAGCAAACAACTGCAACAACTTCGATGGATATTCCTTTCAAGGGGACCTTCTCATACTCCAAGAGCCTTGTCAGTGTTCTTTCTCCCACAGAGACGGCTGGTCACCAAGTCATGATCTTTTTTGGTGATAGTAACCCACAAATTTGCCTTAGTTCAAGGAAAATGTGTGACCCAGAAACCAAAGACCACCTGATAGTGGATTAAAGAATCAAACTCTCAGAGCCAGAAAGAGGCCTCAGAAATCACCTAATTTTAACTGTCTCATTTTACAGATGAGGAAACTGAGGCCCAACTTAGTTTGCCCATGATCATACAGCTAATGAACAGCAGAACTGGAATTAGTACTCAGTTCAGTACTCTTTCATCACTGCCCACGGATTCAATTACCACCTCCTAGATCTACATATCCAGTCTCTCTTGAGTTCCAATCCTTGCATCACCAACTGTCTGATGGACATTCCAAACCGGACATTGCACAGGCACTGACTCAAAATGTACAAATCAGAACCTAGCTCTCTTCCCAAACTCAAATCTCTTCTGGATCTCCCTATCATTGGTCAAGGGGAGGAAGGGAAAGGGAAGAGAATAAGTATTAATATAGTGCCTACCATATGCCAGGCACTGTATTCAGTGCTTTACAAAAATTTTCTCACAACAACCTGCAAAGTAGATGCTGTTATTATCCCAATTTTATAGTTAAGGAAACTTAAGCAAACAGATATTAACTGATTTGCCCAGGGTCATACAGCTAGTGTCTGAAGCTGGATTTGAACCCAGGTCTTCCCGACTCCAAGCCCAGTGCTCTATCCACCACAACACCTAACTACCTCATCATAAGACTACCACCATTCTCCCATTTTCTCAATTTAGTTGTCATCTTGGGACTCCTCACTCCCACTCACCCTACATACTGTTATTGTTTATTCACTTAATTGTGTCTGACTCTTCATGATCCCCTTATGGGGATTTTCTTGGCAGGGATACTGGAATGGTTTGCCATTTCCTTCTCCAGCTCATTTTACAGATGAAAACACTGAGGCAAAGAGAGTTAAGTGACTTTCCCAGGGTCACAGAGCTAGTAAAGTACCTGAGGCCAGATTTGAACATAGGTTTTCCTGACTCCTGGTGTTCTATCCACTATGCCACCCAGCTACCCTCACCCTACATATACAATCAATTAAATTTTGTCCACATCTTCCCCATTTATTTCCCATTTATCTCATCTCCACTCCTACAAGCCCATCACCCTAGGCCCTCATCACCCTAAGCCCTCATCACCCTCTCATCTAGACTACGAGACAGCCTCCTGTCTGGTCTCTCTGCTTTTAGACTCTCCCCACTCTACCCATTTGCTCCAGAGCTTCCAAAAAAGTACAGTTCTAATCATGTTAGCGCCCTCTGCCCCTGCAACCCTCACTCAATAAACTATGCTAGCTCTCTGGTACCAAGCGTTGCCTTCTTGGTTGGCATTTAAAGCTCTTCACCTCTCTGCCCCTTCCTACCTTTCTAGTCTTCTTACACATTATTCCTCTCTCTGCACATATTCTGAGTTCTAACCTTACTGACCTACTCACCTCTTGCCCACGGTCATGTAACTTGTAAATATTAGAGATGGAATTCTAATCCTAGGTCATCTGAGTGCAACATTCCCTCCACTGCATCATGAGACTGGGAGCTCCCTGAGAATACAGACTGTCCACTCCCATCCCCTTTCTTTGTATCCCCATACCTGGCACATAGTAGGCTCTTAATAAATGCTACCTGATGGCTGAAGGAGTTAACATGCCCATCAGACTATTTATTATAGGAGGTAGTCAGGGAGGAAAAGTATTGCATTTGGAGTCCCACACATTAGCTGCAAAATTGGACTAGTCAGAATCTCTAAACTTTATTGAGTCTTTATTCATCCTCAAAGTCAGGACAATAATAGCTGCACTGTCTCCTTCATAGGGCAACTGGGAGGTTCATGAGATAACGTATGTAAACCTCTAGCTAAAGGTCAGTTGTTGTTGCTGTTATATCTCATTCCTCTCATATTTTTATTCTATCAATATTACTCACCTCATTCTTATTATATTTTCCCCATGGAGTTCCAAAAACAGTCCTAGACCAAGTCTTTATTCTGTTACTATTCTTCTTTATTTAATGTTCCTCAGAACTACTGCGTAGATGGATGAAAAAGCTGCTTTTTGTAACTGATAAAAATGATTAGAATGTAAGCTTATCTTCTGGAGACTCACTGAGAGCACCTTCGGGATGACCACAGCGGCAAACAGGATGATGGGATGATATGAACCTCATCCTGTTCCACCATGATTTTAATTTTCTCTACCAGACCTCTATATTTGAAAGCTTTTCATTCCAGGTAGCTTGGAAATTATGAACACTTGATGACAGATGTTATATTATATTGTGTTTATGAATGACTATGTGTTATGAGACATTTTATATTATGTTTATATTATATTTTATCATATCAATATAATTCAGTTGACAAGCAGGACTCTTCCCACCAAAGGCTCTAGATAGTCACTAGGTGAGGGGTTCTCAGACCCTCTATTGCACATACAGCAAGGAACATACCTCCCAGGCGTAATAAGACTAAAAGAAGAAATAAACAATGAATCAGACTGCTCATCACTTCGGCCCAGCAAAGAGAACCCCAGATAATTCCCATTTGTTTTAAACATTTCAATCCATATGTTTCTAATCATTTAGTTACTAATCATTTAAGGTCCCCTGATACAACAAAAACACTTTATAAAGCTGGTATGGAAGGACAAAGCTGGTAACTTCTACCTGCCTGCTTTTCCTTGACTCCAAAGGACACGCTATTACAGACTGTTGTTACAAAGCATAGCTAAAACCACTTCCTCTAACATTGATCTAAGGATCATAGATCTGGGGTTAGAAGGGCCCTCAGAGGGGCAGCTAGGTGGCACAGTGGATAGAGCACTGGCCCTGAAGTCAGGAGGACCCGAGTTCCTCAGACCAAACACTTGATACTTACTAGCTGTGTGACCCTAGGCAAGTCACTTAACCCCAATTGCCTTTAAAAAAAAAAAAAAAGAAGGGCCCTTAGAAGCCATCTATTTTACATCCTCCATTTTACAGAAGAGGAAACTGAGGTCCAGGGAGTTCAAATGACTTGTTCAAGAACATCCAGTCAGTGTCAGACACAGGATTTGAACTCAGATATTATAATTACAAAGTCACTGTTCTTTCCACTATACTAGCCTGAGATATGTTACAATGAGATCCAGACTCAGTATCCTCCAAAAGACGAAGTATGGCATTAGAACTGGGGCCAGGGGACTTTATTTAGGATCCCAGCTCTTCCATTTACCTGTGTGACTTTGCATTAGTCACCTAACCAATTTGGGTTTCAGTTTCCTTCACTGTAAAATGAGGGGGTAGGACAAATAACCTCTAAGGTCTCTTCCAACCATAAACTCTATTACCTATGACCTAGCTTGGAGTCCTGACTCTACTACCTACCCTGGGACCTTAATCCAGTCTGTTCATACCTCCCCATGCCTGAAGTTTCCTCATCTATAAAATACAGGTGTAAGCACCTGTCCTAATCTACCTCGAAAGGTGATTGCAAATAAAACACTTGTAGCTCTTCAGGGTCACTAAAGAGATTGAGAATTAGAAGAAACTTTGGTGATCATGCTGTCAAGTCCATTCATTTTAAAAATAAGGTAAATAAGGACCAAGGAAGAGAAGTGACTTGTCCAAGATCACAAACATAGAAAGCAGAAATCCAATTCAACAATACCAAGCACCCACTACATGCCAGACAAGGCTCTAGGTATTGGGAATACAAGACAAAAATGAAACCAGTCATTACCTGCAGAGAACTTAAGATTTTATTGTAGGTAAACATCACATGCACAGGCAAGGACAAAATATATTTTAAAAAACACAAAAGTTATTTGGATGGGTAATCACCTCTTTCTTAAAGAAGACAACACTAGAGCTAACCAGGGAACTGCAAGAAGAAAAGAGAAGAGAGCATTTCAGGCAAGGGAGAGGGGAGGAGGAAGTATCAGAACAGAGACAGGACTTACCCAAACCCTCCAGACTTTACATTCAGGGCTCTTTCCACCACCCACACTCCCTCTCACAGACAGTAGCTCTTGTCCCAAGTATTACAGCACCATGTAGCCCCCAACAAGATAGAACTACCAGGCTGCAGCTACATCTAAAATAAGACTTTTGTACCTTTCTCCAGAAGCCTGGAGGCAGGATTCCAAAGTAGATCCCCTGACTCCCTGAATCCAACCCTTCCATTTTTCAGCCAAGGCACTAAGTTATTTACCTAATGTCATCTGGCCAATGACCTGAACTTGGATTCTCCAACTTCAGATTGAGGGATCTCCAAATTGAGTATCCAATGCGATCATGTATGTAAAGTAATTTGTAAAGGGTAAACTGCTTTGCTACAGTTGTTACGTAGCCAGGGAGGCGAGTACACCTTAGCAAAATTTATTCTCAGGGGAACCTGAAGCCTCAAGGCCACATGTGGCCCTCCAGGTCCTCAAGTGCGGCCCTTTGATTGAATCCAAACTTCACAGAACAAATCCCCTTAAAAGGATTTGTTCTGTAAAACTTGGGCTCAGTCAAACGCCAAACTCCAAAGACCTACCTCGAGGTCCCAGGTTCTCCACCCCTGCACCAAGACAGTTAGACTGCTAGAAAAGGGTTAATCACTTCCCAGTAATTTGGATTAGCTCTGTTGTTTCCCGTAGAGGAAAATGCCAAACATAGCATCAGAATGAGCAGCTGCCACTTATAGACAGCATAGTCAGCCAAGAAAAGAAGGGCCTGCTCACACTTTGCATATGATGCTGTCCAAAGTGCTAGGTGAAACTGGGTAGAAGATGAAGCTCATTTAATCTTTTTATCTATCCAAGTGAGGGGCAGCCTGGAGTAATGGAATGACTAAGAAAGTCTTGGAATCAGAGAGATCTGGGTTCAGATGCCACCTCAGAAACACACTGGCTGTGTTATACAGAAAATCCCTTTTGTGTCCTGCAGGAAACTCTCTATGACTATAAATTGCACAGCAGTCTCTCAGATGCACTGAGAGGAGGAGTTTCCTCAAGGACAGTTCTCTCCACCAATAAAATCACCAGCGGGGAAGGGGAAGAGTCATCTCCCAAGCCTAACACAGAGAAGCAACTATCTCTGCTAAGTGGAACTGCTTTGAAGTCAGAAGACCTGGGGTTGGGCCTAGATTCTGAAGCTTCTCCATTTCTCTAAGCTAACCTCTCTGAATTTTGGTGTCCTCATACAATATTTATGCTTCACAAGGTTAAGAGCAAAGTGCTTTGTAAAGTTCAAAGCTCATGAAGATGAGCTAATATTCCAGTAGAATAGATGCTAAATATTAGTTGATGTATCAAAACAGAGATAGACTTACTCAAACCCTTCTGATTAATAACAGCATTTGCCTAGTGCTTTAAGGTTTACAAAGGCTTTCTATGTTATCTCATTTGATCTGGATATTATGTTACGCTACATTGTGAATCTAAGCAATGGCTCCTTTCCCAGGCCTTCTCTACCCCACCTTAAGGAGATAAAGTGGAAAAACATGCAGAAGGTGAAGAGACCAGCAAAAAAGGACAAAATACATCCAAGTTTGCATCTTATGTCTGTACAAGTGGGAAACCTGGTTTTTCTGGCCAAATCTAATCTACCTACAATTTATGAGGAATGGGGCCTACAGCTAGAAGCTAAGGGACAGAGGCCATTCCTTCCTCACAGAGGTTATAGTACTCAATACTTCTTTTTATTCATTGGTTCTCTCCCCCTCCCAATTAGATTGAGCTCCTTGAGGGCAGGGACTGTCTTTTTTACCTTTCTTTGTATCCCCAGTGCTTCACACAGTGCCTGCCACTAGTAAGAACATAATAAATGTTTACTGACTCTCTTGACTCTAGTAGCTTGCTGTCCTGGGGTTAGAAATCACAAATATGTGGAGTCTAATTCTAGCCCCACTTCCGCGCTAGCTATAAATAGTAAGACCCTGGCTTGGTCACCACCTCCAGAAGGCTGCATCCTCCAGTGAATAACAGACATTAGCATATACGCAATCAATCCCTCCCTACCAGAGCTGTTATTAGGAACACTTTAAATCTATATAATCCATAGGGTCTTGAACTGGAAAGAACTGTAAAGGCCATTTAATCCAACTCCCTCCTTTTACAGCTAAAGAAAATAATTATTATCATTATTATTGTAATTACTTTATAATGTATTTATTGTATTTTATTTAGATTATTTATTATATTTTATATCATTTTAATAATAAAATACTCTTATAACAACAATAACAATAATGATGCTGATAGCTAACATTCACATAGTGCCTAGGATGCACCAGGCAATTTGCTAAGTGCTTTACAATTATTATCTCATTTGATCCTCACAACAACTCTGGCAGGTAGGTGCTATTATTATTATCCCCATTTTACAGATGAGGAAACTGAGGCTACCACAAAGTACCCCAGTATCCCATAATAAACACTGTATTTTAAGAAGAAAAAATTATTCATTTCAACTTTGTATCCCATAATAAAATCACGTTTTAAAAGGGAAAAAAATTATTAAATCTTCAAGTCATAGTCTAAAGAAAACAAACTTTTCCTTTCTATTTCCAAATCAGTAGACTAATGCAAACACCTTTTCTGACTTTGATCTTCTGTTAGTCAACCACATGGCTTTGTACTAAGTAATAAGGCTTTAATAATGAATACCTGATAGCATCATCACCATTTTGTCATTCAATGATAAAGTATAATGGTGATGTCTTATTATTCAATAATGAAGTATTAAATAATTCATGTGTTGTAATACTTAGATGAGCAGTTTACATACCAGGTGACTGACTCCCTTCCGATGCCTGTTTCAGTCATGGGGTCTCTGCCCATAAGTTTGAGAACTCTATCCAATAGGTAGAGATGATAAATAACAGCTTGCTTTCACATGGTTTGCAAAATGCTTGCCTCACAAGTAACACTGTGAGATAATGCACGTATTATCATGTTATAGATGGGGAAACTGATCTTGCTTCATTCCATGAGGGAAGGGAAAGTATAGAATAATCAAAAGATTGGCATTCTAGTATGCACTCGGGCCTTATTAGTTGTGTGATACCTCCTGTCACACCTCCTCCCACACCTCCTCCCCACCCCCAGTGATTCACTACCCTTCTCTGTACCTCAGCTACCTTATCTATAAAAAATGAAATCTTCCCAGATGGGCCAGTCTGCTTCTACCTCTTTACAGGGTTACTGAGAAAACAAAATAATTTAACGGGTAGGAAGTTACTTGAGGGGCAACTTGGCTTAGTGGTTAGAGAGCTGGCCTCAAAACCAGGAAGACCTGGGTTCAAATGTTACCCGTGACACATACTAGCCAGATGACCCTTGGCCATTTACTAAACCTATTAGTACTTTAGGCAAACTGCCTTTAAAACTGTAAGTTAGAGTTGCTGACCCAAATGGGTGGACTTTCCTCACCCCAGAGTTTCCTATGCCAGTAAAATCACACACCTCCCTATCTTGAATGTCAAATACGTATGTAAGAAATTATTGGAGACTCAAATAAATAATAAGAGCAATACCTATCCATCTGTTTGGTGGGAAGGGAAATGACAAAGAAGAGATATTTTCCAAGTTCTCTATACTTGAAAAAGAAAAAAGTAAATAGTAAAACAATTCTTAGGGTCATCATAACTAGAAAAAGTGATGATGTCAATATCAGTAGCTTATAATCAAAAAGCTTTTTAAGAGATTTATAAGGCACTAACATTTGATCCCAAATCTGGGCTGCAACACAACAGGCAAGCCAAGCACTCCAGAGGCCCCAGTTTCTTCATCTGTAAAATGAAGAGGTCATAGGCCTCTCCTCTATATCTTGATCCATGATCTTATAACTAGCATTTACATAATGCTTTAACGTTTACAAAGTGATTTACAAATATTATCTCATTTGATCCTCACAACAACCCTGAGTGGTGCTATTACTATTCACATGTTACAGATGAGGAAACTGAGGCAGGCAGTGATTAAGTGACTTGCCCAGAATCACAAAGCTAGTTAAGTGTCTAAGGCCAGATCTGAACTGAGGTCTTCCTGATTCCAGGCCCAGCACTCCATTCATTGCACCACCTTTAGCTGCTTCTAAGACATTTTCCCTCTCCTTTATAAAATGAAGGGCTTAGCCTGGATGACCACAAAAGGCTGTTTCCAGCTGTTATTCCTCCGACTTAACACAAATGTCAACTTCCCAGTCTAACATAGTTAGGAGCACAAAAGTCACAGCAAGGGTCAAAGCATAGTTCACACAGCACATTTACATTAAAAAAAAAGGTGACTCCCTTATCAATAATGCCTGATCTGGTTAAAGGAAGTTGCTCTTAGTTAAAAGTTGGCATCTCAAGCACTTAGCACCAAGCTTTAGTACAGAGAAAGAAACCTATCAGCCTCTCCCCTCTTCCCCCTTCATTCATCCACAGCCCCTTCCTTTTTAACATCTGCATGAGAAACAAGGAGACAGCAGCATTCTTACACAGTCAGGATTCCACCTTCACCAGGATGCATGTGCCCCAGGGTATGGTTTACCATTCCAATGGCAACAGGGCCCAAGTCAGAAATGCCCCAGACAGGTCTGGCTGTGGACCTCTTAAAGAAGCTCAGTTTCCCACAACATATGATCAGCACTTGAACAAGGAAGCTATGGGGAAGCCCTTTATTGTTTATTCCATCCAGGACAGTTTCCCATGAGAGATCATTCAGATACTCTTAACAATATGGGATCTCACTTAGCCATACATACATTCAAACAACTAACATTTACTGGCTAGCAACAATGGCGTATTCCCATAGCTTAGTAGCATCTTCACTTATTCTTCCCTCTATTAAATTGTAAATTCCTTGACATTGGGGCCTCTGAGCACAGCACAGAGCCTTCCTTCCACAAGGCAGGTGGTTAACAAATGTTTGATCAATTAATTAAGTACAGAAATAAAATGACCCATACAAAGGTGGGTTTGCTTATCAAGTACTGCCCATGAGACCAACTCACCTGAGTGGCCATATGCAAAAATGTATGCCTCTTTCTGCACCTGAAGTGGGTAATGTTTCATGATAAGTTCTCTAGAGACGTGGCTGGTCCTTGAATTGACTGATGTTCCCAAGATTTTAAAAGACTTCAAAGTTTGTTTTTCTTTAAAAGTTGTGATCTTCATATATGCTGTTATCCTGGTTCTCTTTACTCTGCATCAGTTCATATTTCCCCCATTCTATTTTAACTTTGCCTTCTGGTTCTAATCTGCTGTTGTTCAGTCGTGCCCAACTCTTCACGACCCATTTTAGGGTTTTCTTGGCAAAGATGCAAAAGTGGTTTACCATTTTCTTCTCATTTTTACAGATGAGAAAACTGAGGTAAACAGAGTTAAGTGGCTTGTCCAAACTCACACAGCTGGTGTCTAAGGCCAGATTTGAACTCATGAAGATGAGCCTTCCTGATTCTAAGCTCAGTGTTATATCCACTGTGCCATTTAGCTGGTTTTAATACCTGTAGAAATATTTCATTTATGATTTCTTGAAATATGGAGTCCAAGCCTTTTTGTTTGTTTTTAATCTTGGTTTTCAGGAAGTCCGATGATTCTTAAATTACCTCTTCCTGAGATCGTGTAACTTTTTTTTTTTTTAAAGTTTTTTGGTTCTGCTCTCAGAGTTCTCAACATGTCATGGAGTCACTGATTTCTGTTTGGTTTTCTTTATGGAAGTCTATTACTTAGTTAACATTTTCCATTCCTCTTCTAAACTATTCATCTATTCATCATCCTTCTGCTTCCTTCCTACAATATTTTTATTTCACTTTGGCATCTCTTCATTTTTTGTAGGCATTATAGACTTTGTGGAAAATTCTTTTTTTTTTTCCCTTTGAGTCTCTCCTTTCAGTGGCTAATGGAATTATTCTTTCCTTTTTGAGGAATCCCTAGATTTGCAGTATTTCTTTCTACTGGATGGTGTCTTCTTTGTTTTACATATCTCTCCAGCTTTAGTTCCTGAACTGGGACTTTGTGTCCCAACCAGGCTACTACATTCCTTGCTATGTTTCTGGATGGTGTGTTCAGCCTTACTTACCCTAGATCATGAGGGTTCCTGCACTGACCTCCTCCACCCAAGACCAGCTCCCTGTGGATCTTTGAGGTTTTGAATGCTGAATATCCAGGGCCCCCTCTATACCTCAAGACACATTCTAGGGACCTTGCAACTCTGGAATGCCCCAGTCTGTCTGGTGCTCACACTCACTGCTGCTCCCAGGTACCCAGCTGTGGAGTCACAACCAATACAGGGTTTTCTCTGGGGAGCTCTACATTCTTGCTGCCTCTCTACTACTACTCTCTAGCTGACCCTACTCTGGCCATGTTGGGAAGCTACCGGTTCACTGCTGGAGCAGGCACTGGTTTAGCTAGCAGATGCTTTGCCTGTTACGTGTGGGCTAGATTTATTAAACCTCTCCTACATGTCAAGCACTGTGATTTGGTGCTGGGAAAACAAGCCAAAAATGAAGGGATGTAGGGATCTAAAGGGCTGAAGGGGAAGGGAGGGTGCATCCAAGCATAGGAGAAGAGTGGGAAGGCATGGAAGTGGCAGAGGCAAGGTCAGTAAGTAGCCCAGTTTGACAGGAACTACAATACAAGAGGGAGTGATGGAAAATCAGCCTGGAAAGACAGGCTCTTTGATAAGGAAAGCTCTCGTTCTTTTCACATCAAAGCACAATCCAGGCTGGAAAACTACATCTGCTAAGCATTTGAGTTTCCACAGCACCTCTGGCTCTCCATGATGTCTGAATTATTGGAATGCATCCAGTACTAGCTAAATAGTAGGTCCTAGGTTCAACACAAAGCAAAGGCAATGGTTTTTTTTTTAAAACCCTGGGCAAATTTTACACTTTAATTTCCTTACCTGGGGATGATAATAATACTTTCTATTCTACCTCCTAGGGCTATTGTAGAGAAAGTGCTTTATAAACCTTAAAATGCTATACAAATATGACTGGTAGGGGTTGAGTTCCTTGAGGGCAGAGACAGATTCTTTTTTTGTTTTCCACTCCCAGTTCCTAATATACAATGCCTGACATATAGGAGTTACTTAAATGCTTGCTGACTGATAACTTGTTGAGTTGTACAAAGCTTAAAATAGTACTCAGATTTTGTAAGTCCCTTCCAATATTGAGATTCTGTCCAAGTGGAATCTTAATATTCTGGATGAGATGGACAAGATGCAGCCATCACAAGGAAGAAGGACCAGGAACATAGGTCAGCATTTCCCTGCTCTCTGGCTGGGTCACTAGAAGCCACTGCATCATCAGAACCACTTTTTCACCAAAATAAATCATGCTTCTACATGTCACAGAGATGAAAGGGAGGAGTTGGGGAACAACGAAGGAGGAAAGCAACCTTAACCAAATAAGGAGGCAACATTGCTCAGCACCTTTAATGCTAATGACCCAACAAGCTTGAGTCAGAGAAATGAGCCATCATATACCCCAGTTCAGAGAGGGATGCCAGATGGGAACATTATTCAGTTTGCTAATATACACTTGCCAAAATACTCCCCCCAAAATTTTTTTAAATACCTCCAACAAACCAACAATTAAAACTTGCAAAAAAAAAATTCCCAACACTTCATCTAACCATTACCGCAGCCACCCTGCAGGCAAATGCTTGGGTAAAAGGAGGATAATAATAAGCACTTACATAGTGCCTTTTATCTCAGGATCTCAAAGGTTTTCACTAACATTAATATTCAAGTCATCACAGCCAGGTTTGTAAGCATCATTATTCCAATTTACTGATGGGAAAATCTGAATAAGGGAGTTTGACTTGCCTAAGATTTCCCAACAATGAGAAGTCAAGAAGACAACAGGACTTCCATGTTCTGGTCCCCAGACAGCACCACTAAATTAGGGAAATCATAAGTGAGGATAAAACAGCATTCCCAAACACGTTCATTCGGAAAGCATTTTGTATTGGCTTTATGTATGTATATGTTATCTTCCTCACACCCAGCAATAAATTCATTCATTTTTGTCTTTGCGTCCCTAGGGCCTAGCTTGGGGCTTGGCACACAGTAGGTAGACAGTTAATAAAGGCTGCTGAATTTAAATGAATTGAAAGTGAAAAACATGAACAACAATTCAATCCTCAGTTTCCTCATTTGTAAAGGAGACAATAACAACATAGCACTTAACTTTTTTTTCAAATGCAGAAATAGAAATAGGGCTACATTTGCACAAAAATGCTAAGTATTTGAGATAGAGGAAGAAGGGAGGAGGGAGGAGAGAGAGATGCAAAATTTTTCTGTCACTTTGGTACCTGATAGTACCTGATGCTAGGTGTGGTCAGAGGTCTTTGTAGAGAAATGAAAAGTCTGGTGACTGGTCTGGTGTCCAGTCTGGTCACTTTCCTTTACCCTGTGGTCTGTAAGGACTCTTTTCATTCAAGAGGGAATTGCTCTGTTTTCTTTCTGACCCTCTTTGTCCACACATTTCATACTGTATGGGTATTTGTACACAGTAAGTCACTGTCCAATTCTCTGCTGAAGACATCTTTCTAGGTCACTCAGACAAATTGGTCAGCATAACCTTGGAAAGGCAACAACACCTAGAGTTGAAGGGATCTTGGGTAACAGCTAATCCAAGACCACTTTGGAAATTTTGGGGGATTCACTTCATTGGCCCAGCTATGGTTATATATACATAATACATACACACACACATATATATCTGTGTATATACATATATACATATACATTTATGTAATATATACACATTTCACACATACATATACACACACAAATGTGTATGGAATATATTTACAACTATGGATATATATATATGTTTACAGATACACATATAAATGAATGTATAAAACAAATAAATATGGATCTATGTGAAGTATGAACTATCCTGAATGTAAAGAAATTAGTGAACAGATGTCTTCCATGCAATTGATCAACTGGATTGAGAATCTCAATTCTCAAGCCCTAGCTCTATCATCATCGTTTGTCTCATTCTCATTATTATTTTTAATAGAAAGGTCAGATGGAAACTGCCCAAGGCCAAGCTGCTAACAATTCTTTTTTTAATACTTGATGTTTTGCAGACTATTGAAGAAATGGCCCCTTTTTTTTTAAGACTGCTTTTTGTAACTGAATTAAGAGTATGGAGTTATAAGCCTATTTTCTGGAAAAGTAGGGTAGCAGAAGGGTTACACTGACAGGGATAACACATAATACTTCCCTCCCCTGCCCCCCATCATGCTGTTCCCACATTTTTTTTCATTTCTTCTAGTAGGTAGGTCTCTGAATTTTGAAGGCTCTTCATTCCATGTAGTTTATCAAGAGTATGCATATTCATAAGGTAACATCTATTAAAACATTCTTAAACAGTTATTAGTCATGGGCAGCAGTTCTCTCATTATTAATAATAACAAAAGCTAACATTTATACAGCACAGCAAGGTTCTCAAAGCACTTTGCATATGTTAACTGATCCTCACAACAACCCTAAGAGTGAGTTACTCAGAGTGTACCCAATTTACATATGAGAAAACTGACATAAATATATTGCATGTGAGTATATGCATAAAATCAGATAGTTCAGTGGAGTAATTTTTTATGTAGATGGTGAGAATCAGACAAGCCTTCATGTAGATGTTAGTGTGAGATGAGTTTTAAAAGGAAAGTATGTATTCCAAAAGATGGATGCAAGGAAGTGCATATCAGATATGGAGAACAGTCAACATAAAGACATGAAGATAGTGGCTAGTAAATATCAGAGGTCAGTCTTCTTGACTCTAAGCTCAGTGCTCTATCCACTATGTGTCTCTGTCAATTTTATAAATGACAAAATTGATCAGTCAATATGGAGACTAATATGTTGACCTTGTACTTAAGAAAACCAGATACATCAAAATGTGAACTGACAAACCAATTCTTTATTTTTCAAAAGCTTCCCTCAATGAAATAACCATAGTATTCACTTTATTTTCTAAAAGAAATCTATTAAAGCAATTCAGGTACATAGATATTGTTTTTAAATGACATATACTTGTAATTCATTTAGTCTCTTCAATATCCTATATAAAAACTTAGCCCATTTTCAGGAATATAGGGATGCCTCAGCTTAAAATTGCCTTAAATGAAATAAATAGTAGTATATATAATGGGCACTATGAATCTACGAATCCTTCTATTTCCAAATCAGCTACTAGCTGTGTGACCTAGACCAAGACACTCTATCTTGATGAGCCTAAGTTTTTTCCCAGTAGAATCAGAGTCACGTAGAATTAGATGATCTCTGAGGTCCCTTCCAGTTTTACCACTTATTTCTTTATTGATCTCTTTTTAAAAAAAATCTTCCCTAATGTTCCTTTAGGGCAGAGACTCCCACTAACTAGCCCAGTGTCTGACACACAGTAGGGACTGATTACTCAATGGATTTATTGTTTGAATCTAATATACATTTTCTTTCCTCCATTTGGAGACCATGGCTAACATAGGAAGACAAATCCTTGAAACTGTCAAATAAATGTAGATCATTTCCTCAAAAGAGAGAATAATCTACATCAGACATAGTGTCATTGTTAATGCCTCTTTGTTTTCTGCACCATGCACATTCTTATCCCAAATATTTAATCCAACTTATGTTCTGCAAAAGGCTCTTTGATGTGAATAATGAAATTACTAATCATTTAAAAATACACTTAACTTAAAAAAAAAAAAGGAAGAAAGAAAACTGAGACAGAGAGAGAAAGGTTAAGTTACTGGTTTGTGGTACTTGCCCTAGGTCAACCTGAGGCAAAAATTTAACTAGGGTCATCCTGACTTGTCCCATTCTCTCCCCCACACCATTTATTATTAATGGTAGTATTAGTATTATACTAAGAGAATATCCAAATAAGGAGTATCTGTCTGCATCTGCTCCTTTCTTGGGCTAAATCCTATACTTTGTCAGGGGAAGGCAGCTTATGTGGTTTAATCCAGATTTTGAGAACAGCAGTTAGGAGTGCATACTCAGTCTCAGTCCACACTTTTTGTTTTATGACCATCTAGCAAAGTCCTTATAGCACTTTGCTAGTCGGCAATCTGGTTAGGGTAGACCTTACAATTATTTGCATTTCTATTGCATCAAGTGACATCAGGTACATGGTATAGTATAAATATTGGTAGATTTGAAGTGAGAGGTCCTGCGTTCAAATTTTAGCCTTAACCCTCATCTTGGAGAACAAGGCAAGTCATGTAACTCCTCTGGTCAAAGAAAACCTTTATTTTCTCATCCATAAACATGAGGGGGTTAGGGGCAAATCCTCTTACAATTCTAAATCTAGAATCCCAATATCTAACACAGTGCTCGATAAATATGTGTTGAGTGAATATGAGACCTTGGCAAACTGCACCCCCTCCCCTCCCTCTCAATTTCTCAATTTAATCCTCTATAAAAATTACTTGAGGGCTGGGAGGAGAAGAAGGCCTAGAGGATTCTCTTAAATTCCTGTGAGGTCTGACATTCATTGAACACAGAATAGATACTGCTATCACCATTCTCCCTCTCCCTGTCTCTCACACACAAACTTTGCTCTGCTGAATCTGTGTCAGGCTATATTTGCTGGAGTTTTCAACAACAACAAAAAAAGCCAGAGTAACAAAATTTGTATTTTTGCATCCTAGAAAAGCAAAATTCAACAGTCCTGGGTGCAAGTCAGTCAGGAGATGTCTTCAGCTTCCTCTTTGCTCTGTGCAAGGAAGAATCTAGAGTACACTCTAGAGCAGGGGTCTGCAATTATTAGCTATGGATATGCCAGTATGAGTCAAAACAGACAGCAGGGACCACCCTATAATCCAACATTCCCAAATTTCCCATTGTTAGTGAACTTGGAAACTTACACATAAGCAGAGACAGTATTAGGAAAGGACTTCATTTTACAGATGAGAAAACTGAGGCACTGGCAGAGACTTACCATTGCTGCTGCTGCTGCTACTACTACTAATAACAATAATATTTATCTAGTGCTTTAAAGTTTGTAAAGCACTTTGTATGTGTTATCTCATTTGGTCCTCAAAACAATCTTTTAAGATAGGCAATATTACCCCATTTTACAGATGAGGAAACTGAGGCAGGCAGTAATTAAGTGACTTGCCCATGGTCAAACAGCTAATACATATGCATGACAAAGTTCAAACTCTGGTCTTCCTGACTCCAAATCCTGCACTCTATCCACTTTTCCAACTAGCATACCTCTAGATTAAAGTCACAGGTTAATAAGTGGCTAGGCCTAGACCATACACTAGGCTTTCTAAAAACAAATTCAGTGCTGTTGCTAACGTATCCTGATGCTTGTTACTGTTAAAAGCTTTTTCCAAGTCAGGAAGGGCAAGAAGGGCATTATAATGAAGAGACCTGGATTGGAGTTAGAGGACCTAAGTTCGAATCATGGCTCCACCAATAATTACCTATGTGAACTTTGGGCAAGTAACTTGGCAATCCTGGGCCTCAGTTTCATCATCTATAAAACAAGGGGCATTTGTCTAGATGGCTTTCAAGGACCCACTATGTTGTGATCCCGTGACTATACGACCTATCAAGGTCTAGATCCTTTCAAACTAGCATCCGGTAATCAGGAGTCCTAAAGTGTTAAAAGTAGAAGTCAACTGGAAGAGAAAGAATGAAATGGTAGAAAAAAAGTACTGGCTCTGGAGTCAGAGGGCCTGGGTTCAAATCCTGTCTCTGTTACTGTGACCATGTGCAATTGACTTAACTTCCCCAGGCCTCAGTCTTTTCATTTATAAAATGAGGATGCTAGGCTAGATGACGTCTAAGGTCCTCCCCAACTCTAAATTCTATAATCCTAGGAAGGTCTAAAGAAAGGGGGCAAGAGGCAAAGGCTGGGATAAGCACAGAGACAAGATTATATAATAACGTGAGATCTTATCTTGCTAGTAGGTTGTGGGGAAAGATGAGAGAGAGAGAGAGAGAAAGAGAGGGAGAGAGAGAGAGAGAGAGAGGGAGAGAGAGAGAGAGAGTAAACTTACATAAGACTGCCTACCTGGTAAACTTAGGGCCATAGCTTTCAAGTTGGAAAAGACCTCATAAGTCAAGCAGTTGAAACCCTCTCCCCCACCTCCATTTTACAGATGAGGCAACTGAGGCCAATAGAGTAGAAGTGACTTTCTATGATCACATAAGCAGTAAGAAGCACAGCCAGGATTTGAACCCAGACTGTCAAACCCTATGATTTACCTTTCCACTGTACAATAATTAATTTTCTTAAAATTTAAAGCAACCTCTCCCTGCTCACAATCCTCACCAACACCCCAAGCTCCACACATGCTCTACCACCCAAGACAATCTCACTGGTCTTTTTTGTTTTTTTTTTTAAAGTCAGGTTAACAGGGATCCAAGTTGTCAAACCTGACTTCTTGGTTTTCTCCTGAGATGTTCAATGGCGCAGGGCATATGAAACAATACGAGATTGGGGGAAGGGCTCGGGGAGCAGTTGTGTGAAAGGGAAGGGAGTCCCAGGAGTTGTCTCTGGTGACACTCACTAACCTGGGGCTCAGGCCCAACCTTTCACCCAGATGCACTGAACCGTTCTCATTCTCTCAGAACTAAAATAAACAAGAGAGGTAAACACCCTCAGGGGCACCCGGCTAGAAGAGCCTGCTGCTGCCTAGTTAGGCAGCTTTCCAAGGACGAGTCCAGTCTTGGATAGCACAGGCCAGAGCAAAGGACTACATACATACTCTCCAGCCCTACCCCCTGTTTCCCAGGCTCTCCCACCCCTCCCAGCCAAAACTACAAAATGCAAACAGGAGTGGGGAAACTGGATCTAGGGGGTTGACAAATGGATTTCGCTTTCAAAAATCTTTTGAATGTGAAGAGCTGACACAGCTTCACAGTCTGGATGACTGCCAAAGGTAAAAGGGTTGTTTAGAATCATAGAACCGTAGTTGAAATAAACCTCAAAAGTCATCTTAGGGGATGACCTTTGCCTGGCATAGTGCTAAAAGTCAGAGCACCTAGGTTTGAATCGAGGCTCTGGTGCTTTACTATCTACGTATGTGACCTTGAACAAATCGTTTCATTTCAAACAACTTCATTCTCTTCATCTGTAAAATGAAGGGTTGGGACAGACTACATGATTTCTCTAAAGGCCCTGACTCTCTTAAGTTCTCTAGGTCCAATGACTATAAAATTTCATTCTATCTTATACCAAATACATTAATCCCTCCACAACATAACAATACCG
Organism: Vombatus ursinus; assembly: GCF_900497805.2. Taxonomy (NCBI): domain Eukaryota; kingdom Metazoa; phylum Chordata; class Mammalia; order Diprotodontia; family Vombatidae; genus Vombatus; species Vombatus ursinus. Next base: position 17,288,229 of record NW_020954751.1, on the reverse strand, counting down.
GGCATTTATGTAGCACTTTAAAGGTTTGCAGAGCACTTTACATACATTATCTAATCTGAGTCTCACAATAACCCTAGTAAATACAATTACCTAAATGTACCTAAAAGTACTATTATTTGGGGTTTTCTTGGCAAAGATACTGGACTGGTTTGCCATTTCCTTCTCCAACTCCTTTTATAGATAAGGAAACTATTGCAAATAGGATTAAGTGACTTGCCCAGGGTCACACAACTAGTAAGTGTCTGAAGCTGAATTTGAACTCAGGAAGATAAGTCTTCCTGACTCCAGGCTTGGTGCTCTATCCACTTCCCAACCTAGCTGTCCCCAATTTGTACTACGTCTTCTCTATAGTACAGTTTGAGATCTGTGGGTCAGAGGCAGAAGATAATCCTAATACAGCAATAATCATGTTCTCTGTTTTTTCTTTACAGTTTCAATGTTGATGTAAGAAAGAAAGACTTAAGGATGAAGTTTCTAGAGTTTGAACCCAAGTCATAATACATGGAGACCAAAGGGGAAATTCATTATAGGTGTCTGTGTATGTGGTATCTTATCTCCCCATACTACACTGTTAAGGTCCATGAAGGCAGGAAGGACTAGTTTTGAGGTCCCCATAGTTATTGTTCAAGTAGATCTTCAAGAAGCCTTTGCATCACAGGAGGGAAGAGACCCCTATCCATTCCAACATCTCCAAACTCATGCCCTTTAGTTATCAACTCTGACACTAACTTCATGATCTGGACTTGCTTAAAGTAACCTCTCTGTTCTTCAGCTTCCTCTTCAGCAAGATGAAGAGGGCTAGACTAGATAGATCTCTAATGGCCCTTTAAGCTAAAATCCTCTATGATATCTAAGACATAATTAATCTCTGCCCTCAAAGGGCTACAATTTAGTTGAGCAAAGCTTACTTGAATAACAACAATAACAACAACTGCTATTTGTAGGGCACTTTACAACTGATATGTGTTCACATATATTAGCTCCTCTGGGGAAAACGAGATTCATTCAGTTGGTTAATGGTAGAAATCAGAGACCCCACTGTTGGGAGT
>NW_020954751.1:17214711-17287170 GCF_900497805.2 Vombatus ursinus | reverse complement strand
ACCTCCAATGGGCAGCTCTATCCAAGTTTCCAGCCCCACACTGCACCCCAGCGCTCATCAGAGGTACTCAGCCAACCCCATTTCCTACAGCACCTCCAGCTCCTGCTAAAACCTGCTTTTCTCCTGTGCCAGGTTACCCAAGGAAGCCAAATTATTTCCTTTTAATGGCTAGACCTGGTTGATTCCAGTAACTTATCCTTCCCTGCACATGACTCCTCCTGGTTATCCTTAGTTCCCACAGCTTCACTTTGCTGCTGGCTGCCAGTCACAGGACCAATAAATAAACTGACTTATTCACGGTGCATTATGTCACAGATAAGCCAGTAAAGAAGCATTATTCTTCATGTGGACCACACCCTGAGGATACAACCTTAAAAAGAAAAGATATACACTAAAGAAATGTTCCCTAGCTGGAACCTGAAAATGTCTAGAGCAGCAGGATTAAGATAGTTTTAGAAGGGGATGGGGGATGTCCATGAACTTGGATGGGAAAACAAATTTAAGTCTTTATTTTCATTAACCTCTAAATGATAATTAACATTTCCTTCCATTATGAATATAGGCAACATTCTGCAAAGGAGTAGGCTTCACCAAACAACTACCAAAGGGATCGGTATCTGTCTGTCTCTCTGACTCTAATACTATCTCTTTAACTCACTCACTCTCACTCTCTGTCACACACACACACACACACACACACACCACGACTTAAAGAGAACATGAGGCTGTACAAAGAGTGGACCCAGGCGTAAAGACTCCCTGGGTTCAAATCCTACCTCTAACACTCAAGCACAGTGTGACCATGGACAAGTCATCTAACATTTTTGAGCCTCAGTTTGCTCATTTACAAAATGGGGATAAGAAGGTCTCTAATATTAATTTATAGGGCAACGGGGAGATATATGGTTGAGCTTAAATAGGCTACAACATTAGCAAATAAGGAACTATACAGAAAAACTGAAGTAAAGTATATCATCTGAGAAAGGAAAAAGAAACAACATACAGCTCACTTTTATTTAATGCTTAAGGTTAGCAAAGCACTTTACATATATAGTCTCATCATGGGGAGAGAATGAGGGGATACCTCATGAACAGTCTCCTTTTCTTGCCCAGATCCAAGCCTCCACCTCACTTCTCAGCCATGTCAACCTAGAAGCTAAATACCTTGTTTGCTTGTATTTGCATCCCTAGGTCTTAGCACAATGCCCAACACCCAGTAAGTGCTTAATAAATGTTCTCACTAAAGGCCCTATTGCATACACTGTATTCACAAATACAAAAGGTGGGGAGGAGGGCCTGGTGGCTCTTAGACTTCACTGTATTTACCAGCCTTTAGCAAAACCCTTCCTTCCTAACACAACCACTTGAAAATTTCAAATGCCTACTTATTAGAAATGCAAATTCTATTTTCACTTCTGGCCCCTTCCCTTACTCTGCCCAATGTCTCTGTATTCAGCAGATGTCCCAGTTATAGTCAATGTTCCCTTTTCCTTAACCATGCAGGAGGATGACATAATGTAGAATATAGGACAGCTTAACTGTTTCCATAGTAACATAAGTATCTTTAGGTTTTACCAAACCAGGATTACTAATTCAGCTCAGAATCAATGGCCCCAGAACAGGACATTTATGCAAGAACGGATAGAAGCCAACCTCAAAACCAAAGGGATCTGTATTATACAAGCCCACCTTAGACACATACTGATTGTGTGATCGTGGACAAGTCACTTATACTCTTAGTAATCTGGGCATATAAATTGCAGCAAAGGTGCCAAACTTCACTGGTGGAGGGGCTTTCCTCACCTTAGAGTTCTCTATATTAAAGAAATCACAGGTCCAATCTGTCTCCCTATATTTAACAGCTCAAATTTGTTTGGAAAGCACTACACTACAGACAAATTTGTTAGGAAAGCATTCACTACAGACAGCTCCATCAGAGAGAGTTTCAAAAAATAAGATTAGGGAACTAAGAATATAAGAGTGGATAAATGACTTCCCCATGGTCAAGGAACTAGTTTTTGACTCCAGGTTTAACTCTAAGCCTACCTTGCCACACTTCCCAATCCACTTCTATTTTCTAAGCGTGGGGGGTATTTTTTTGTCCAGACTTTTGATTTCATCTGTGCATCAATGTCAAAATCCCTCCACCAGATCAGAGAAAGAGGAACAGGTCCTCCATACAAAATCATTTAGAGCAACTCTTTTTGTGGTGGCAAACAAACTGGAAACTAAAGGGGTGCCCATCAATGAGGGTCTGGCTGAACCAATTATAGTATATGAAGTAATGGCATACTATTGTAAGAAATAAAGAAAAGGACAGTTTCAGAGACCCCTGGGAAGATACACTTGGACTAACGCTGAGTGAATGAAGTGAACAATTTATAACATCAACTTTGTAAAGACAAACAATCTGATCAACATAAAGATTAATAACAATTCCAGAACTCCAATGGCTTCCAATAACTTCTAAGATCAAATAAAAAAAAAATTCTGTCTGGCATTCACAGCACTATCCTGTATTACCTAGTTCTCTCCTACCCTTTCAGTCTTCTTACACTTTAGACCCCTACAAAAATTCTGCCATGAAGTGACACTAGCCTCCTCAATGTTCCACAAAGAAGACACTCTCAAGCTCTGGGCATTTTCCTTGGCTGTCCCCTATGCCTGTAATGCTTTCCCTCCTCTGCTCCAATTACTGACCTCCCTTGGCTTCCTTTAAGTCCCAATGAAAATCCTACCTTCTATAGGCAGCCTTCCCCAACCCCTCTTAATTCCAGTGCATTCCCTCTGTTAATTATTTTCTATTTGTGCTGCATATAGCCTGTTTGTACATATTTGCTTGTTGTCTCCTCCATCAGATTGTAAGCTCCATGAGGGCAGGAATTGTCTTTTGCCTTTTTTTGTATACCCCAGCACTTAGCACAGTGCCTGGAACATTGTGAGTGCTTAAAAAATGTTTATTGACAGGATCAGTGATGAAGAATTCTACATACCTCCTGACAGAGAGGCTATGGTCCAACATGCAAAATGAAGAATACATTTTTTGGACATGATCAGTGTGGGAATTTTGAAGTAAGATGGGAGGGAAACAAATAGTGCTTTATAATTAAAAAAAAACTAATTTAAAAAATTCATGCAGGAATAGGTAATGCAAATAGTATTTTCTCTATTGTATAGAAGAGGAAAGTGGAGTACAGAAAAGTTAAGCAATGTGACCTGGGCTAAGATTGGAACTCTGGTCTATACCATACTATCTCTCAAATCATTCATCAAATACTCCTCCTATAGCCTATCAGCATTATTAGCAAGACACTTCACAAACTCTACTAATCTTTAGTTTTGACAACAGATAGGAACTTGCTTTCATACAGGCAGAATCACAAAATCTTTGAATTCTCCATTCCAACCCCTTCTTTACCCTAGAAGATGCCCTTTCTTTGGCTCATACTCAAGACACCTCCAAGACTGTTATATCTCTTCAGCTCCAAGGCTTACTATAATTAATAAAAAAAAAGCACTTCAGTTTCCCTATTCATAACATGAAGGGATCTCATTAGGGATGAACAGGCAAGTAACAAGTGCTTAAATAAATGGTTGTTGATCAATGAGCTTTAAGGACTCTTTCAATGTTAACATTCTAATGTTCTATGATCCCTTCACATATCCTAGAATATTAGCTGTTGGGGGGGGGAAGGCACGCAAGTACTCTGCCCTTTTAGTCTTACATATCAATGCAGCAACGTCCATGTAGCTAATAAATGTGTGCTGAATCAAACTGATTGTCCTAAGATCCCTCACCTCCAATATTCTATGCTTCGAAATGAATTTTTTTAATTGAAATTTTTTTCAATTATAAAGCATTAATTTCTTCTCCCTCCCATCTTATTCCAAAATTCCCACACTGGCCATGTCCAAAGATGTGTTCCTCATTATGCATATTAGATCATAGCCTCTCAGTCAGGAGGTATGTAGCATTTCTCATCACTGGCCCCCGGGTCAGCTTTTTCATTCAATGGTAGATCAACCCAGACTTCTCCCTCAATCATTTTCCCCCTTCGGGGATGGAAATTACAATAACAGTTAACATTTATAAGAAAATGTTTTACAATTTAAGCCCCTCCTTCACTTGGAGGTCACGTCTACGCCATACTGTCTCCCTCCACTAAGGCTATAATCTTTGCTTCTTCACCAAGAAGAATCTTGATTCCACCCCTAGAACCTTCCTAGCCTCGAACTGAAGGGCTTATCTTGCTCACATCTAAGTCTCCACCTGACTTCCAGGCCAGATTCAAGTCATGCTCCCCCCAAATTTCAAATCCCAATCTTTAGTCTACTTCCAATCTCAGAATTCTTTCTACTACAACAATCACTACCAGAAAGAGCTTCCTTCCTTTCAGGGTACGCCAAACCCTATCTATCCAACAAGGTTAAGGAAAGAATGGCCATAATGAATAATGTCCACCCTCTGGCTAAAGTCAATCAGTGATTTGTAAATTAATAGACTGGGCCTCTGGAGATAGTCTTAACTTTAATCTGATAATTTAATTAACTGATGAATGCTGTCTTTATTAGGAAACGGCAAAAAGCCAAGTGGGAATTTGGGGGTCTGGGAACTGATAAATACTATGTGACCTTGTCACTTTAATCTCTGGACCTATTTCTCCATCTGTGGCAATAATCTAAGGAGTACTTCAAAAAAAAATAATATTGAAAAAATTACTGTGCTACTGAAAAAATAACAAACATGATGAAAAATAAGGAAACATGGAAAGACTTTTCTGAACTGACAGTGATGTCAGAAAGGTGAGGAAAACACATACAATGATGAGAATAATATAAATGGAAATAACAACATAATCAAAACAATACTGTGAAATTACTATAACCAAAACTGATCCTGAAGAAGAGATATAAAAAGACATCCCCCACCCTCCAGTCTTCTGAAAAGGGGAGGGTCCACAAATGTGGAACACTGCATGCAAATCAGACATTTTTTGATAGGTCAGGGTTGTTTTGTTTTAAATTGTTATAAGGTGTGGTTCACTGGGAGGGAGAAGTGGGAGGCATATGCCTAAGAAATGTAAGTGAGAGCAATTCAACAAAGGCCTATCCAAATTTTTGAAATAGTAACCACAGTATTGCTTTTAAAGGATTTACAAATGCTATCATCACAACAATTTTGTGAGGTAGATGGCAGAAATATTCTTGTCCCCATTTTACAGCAAAGGAAACAACATGACTTGCCTGTCAGTAAGCAGTTTAGTAAATGTCAGCTAGGATTTAGACCCAGATCTTCTGATTCTATGATACTTCTTCACAAAGGGGGCTGGACTAAATGAACTTTAAGGTCCCTTCCAGGTCTAACCTAGATTATGATTCTATGAATGTGGTTGTGTATCTACTCATTAGGCCTTAAAGGCCCCTATATGCCCCTGGTCATCACTCCAAGTTCCAAAGAGCCCCTACCTTATGTAGAAATCTTGTTTTTAAGAACAGGACTTTCCTCTGCCTGTTAACTCTGTCCTGTTCTCTCTTGGGAACAGTTTTGGTTTATTCCCCTTCCTCCTCAATACCAAGTTACCACTCAGACTAAAGCCTGTTTAACCACTGGCCTGGCTCCTTTCCCACTCAATCTGCCAGGCTGAGCTACACTGTCAGACACTGATTTTCAAAGGGACAGAGAAGATGCTACAAGGCAGGTTAAGGCTAGAAAAAATGTGGCATGTGTCCCTGAGGGATGTGTAATCCTCTAAGTCTCAGCAAATGGACAGGATGGGGAAGAAATAAAACTGGGGGTGGCAAACGGGACACAGGGTCATGCCCTCTGCCAATTTTAAAGACTCAAGAGGGAAAAAAAAAAGTGTCACATTTTTCCTCTCTGACCCAGCACACAGAGGACTATGTGTCTCAGTAACATTCTGGGTAACATTAGTCAGCAGGGAACATTAAGGCAGACAAATGTGTTCAGTGTTTTCATGGATTCTGACTCAGACCTTTCTCTTCCGGTGATTCTCTTTAAAGCGGGATTAGAAATGGCAAGCTGTCACAAGCCTGATTCAGCCCCCCCCAAGCCCAGCCCTCTCTTCCTCCAGGAAAATTCCCTGCCAGGATGGACTCCAGGCCAATCTTAGTCAGATGGCAGGAATGAAAGCAATCTCCCCTCCTTTTCCGATTTCTTCTCCCCTCCTTCTCTCCCCAGCTCTGCCCTGGGGCTCATGGCTGGGGAATGTTTCATAGTGCCTCCCCCCCACTCAGAGGCTACTCACGTGGCTGGCATCCATGGCCCTCCACCAATGATGACGAGCAAACTCGTGAAAGCCACGTGACGGACTTCTCAGCACCTCCAAAACAAACAGAAGGCAGAGATCCAAGTGAGGTCATCCTGGAAGGCTGATGGTTGGAGTTGGGGACCAAGCAAGGGAAACTGTGTTCGTCTGCTGGCATCGGGTCATCTCCCCCCCACACTCCTGAAAGCCGGAAAGCTGGGAGAGGACCCAGACTGAGAGGAAATAGTCAGGATGCCTTCCTGGCTCTCCATCTGGAGGGAGTGCTCCATCCTCCAGTTTTTTGCACATTAGGGAACTAGAGGCTTATATAGGCTGGGTACCTTTAAAGAGCCAGTACATGAAAAAGGTAACCACTGCCCTTTTTAAAATAACATCTGCAACCCCAGAGGATCACAGATTTAGAACCTGGCAGCACTTCAGAGAACAACTAGTCCAACCTCCTCATTTTGTAAAAAAGGAAACCAAGGCCCAGGGAGGTGAAGGGACTTGGATTCTCTCTGTAACATTATGCTTATGCTGCCTCATGCTTTCTTAATTCAAAATTAAAAAAAAAAAAAACAACTTAAAAAACAAAGCAAAGTTGTATCTAAAGGCTATTTAGGAAATAGAAAGCATGGTTTCTGGTTTAGAGGGTTCTTTTCCCCTACTGTAATGCCTCATCAGGAAAGACGATAATCCTCAACCCTCTAGGCCACAGGTTACAAGTTCCAACAGGTCCTACAACAAGCTGGACAAACTTCAAATAAGGACCCAGTAATGACCTTGATCATCCCAGGACTAGCCTAGCTACCTTCACAGAAAGTTGGCTAACAGATGATGAATGTTTTGGCCATAGCCACTCAGGAAGATTTATATCAGGAGGAGAAAAGTATAGTCAGAAATCTTTTTTCGGTCGGGTCAAGTTCAAACTCCTTACCCTGAAATTCAAGATCCCTGCAATCTTGGTCCCCCACTCCCCACCACCAAGCTAGTTTTCTGGCCATTTTCCCACTACTTTCATACATAAAAATCACTAATCCAGTCAGGGCGACCACCTCATTATCCCCTACAAATCACTTTTATGTTCTCTCTGTCGATAACTTTTTTCACACTCTCCCTCATCCTATCCAAACCCCACAGGTCAGCTTAGTTCCTTTCTAGCCATCAGGAAACTCACCATCCTCTTAACTTTCAGCAGGTATTCTATCCTATGGCAACTCTTCCATTTCCCCCCTATATTCTGGTATTAATTGCCAAGATGTTTGTGACTGTTCAACCAAACTAGACTGTAAGAAAGAATGCTATCCATATATGGTATAGTAGAAGGTTGGCTAGGCTTGAAATCCGGAAAACTAGCCTGGAAATAGAATGGAAGAAAAAACTTTGGAAAACACTGAATAATCGTGAATACCATCCTAGCCTTTTTTTTTTAAACTGCATCTGTAATATTGACAGAGAAATCCCAGTGTGGAAACTCCCTCTACCAATGCAAATGAGGACCTTCTCTATAATTTGCAGTGTGAGAAAGTTGACTGTGTTGCTAATTATGTGACTGGTGGAAGGACACAGAGCCACTATGAATCAGAGGGAAAACTGAAATCCAAGTGTAGATTCTGACTCAGAGACCCGTTCTCAATCCACTATGCCAGGCTGCATATCAAGTACCAATTAAATGTCAGTTATAACTATACTTCATTGTCTCCCCTACAATGTCTATCACAGTACCTTGTACACAGTAGATATTTAGTATTTACTTACTCATTACTTGGATGATTTGCAATCTGGTATGGCATACTATATATACCCAAGTTTATGTCTAACTTTAAGGCTTCTCCTGACAACTATTATTCCAACTGAACCAGTTAAAGGAGAAACTAAGGCACAAGGAATCTAGCAGACCTGTCCAAGATCAAACATCTCATTACAGACAGCCAACTAGAACTGAGCTTCTAGTTACTTGGCTTAATGATCTACATGTCCTTTGATTTTGAATCTAATACACAAAACATTAGGTATTCAAGAAAAGTCTTTGGGACTGAATGGCCCTTTGAAAGCAAGCACAGCTGATTTAGGGATACCATGGTTGTCTTCACTTCAGTCATCTCAGAAACTATAAAGCTGAAATTGCTATCTGTGATCAGATGCAAATCAAACATAATTTCTCAGAGTAATTATCCACGCTGGGATGCTTGCTCTTGAATTTCCAAGACAGATATACAAATGTGTCAGCATTTATAACTCACATCTCTGTAGTGCTTTCTACTGGTCTGTCAACTAGCATATATGAGGCACCTACTAAGTGTCAGTCACTGAAAACAGTGGGAATGTAAATAAAGGCAAAAAAAGTCCCGCTCTCAAGGCGCTCACAAGTCTAATGGGGGGGAGGGGCAAACATATAAACAACTATGTACAAACAAGCTATATGGGGAACAAATGGGGGTGGTCTTAGAGGAAAGGTACTATGATTAAGGAGGACTGAGCAAAGCTTCTTGCACAAGATGGGGGTTAGATGAGACCTAAAGAATGTCAGGGAAGTCAGGAGGTGCAAATGAAATGGGAGCACATTCCAGGCATGTGGTACAGCCAATGAAAACACCACCATCAGAAGAAGGCGCACCTTGTGTGAGGAACAATAAGGAGGCCAGTGTCACTACACTGTAGACTACATGGAGGGGAAGACTGCAATGGCAATAGAAGCCTGGTTATGAAGGCCTTTGACAGTCCAACAGAGGGTTTTCTATTTGGTCCTGGAGGTAATAGGGAGCCATATTTACAAATATGGAAGTAAGGAGGAGTGATAGCATCAGTTCTACATTTTAGGAAGATCAATTTGATAGCTGAGCAGACAGGAGAGATTTGGAGTGGAGAGAGATTTGAGGCAAAGGAGACCAACCAGCCAGTTACTGCAATAGTCATGAAGTATGAAATAAGGAAGCAGCAGTGTCAGAGGAGAGAAGGAGCCATCTGTAAGAGACTTCACAGAGGTGGAAATGACAGGACCACTAACTGGATATAAGGCGAGGAGAGAGAGGAAGGAGTCAAGAATGACACTCACCTGGGTTGTGCTAAAACCTGGAGATAAAAAAAAATGGTAAGAGACAATGCCTGCTCTGAAGAAGCTCCCGGAATAATGTACAAACAAACCATACACAGGAAAAACTGGAGTTAGTCTTAGAGGAAAGGCATTAAGATTAAGGAGGACTAGAAAAGGCCTCTTACAGAAGGTAGGACTTCAGCTGACACTTAGAAGCCAGAGAAGCAAAGAGGTGGAGATGAGGAAGGAGAATGTTCCTGACACACAAAGTATAACCAATGAGAACATTCACAGATAGGATGATGTGTGCTAGGAACTCTAAGGAGGCCAGTCCAACGAACAGTGGAAAACACTGGTTTTGGAGCCAAAGGATCAATGTTCATATCCCACTTCTGCTACTGACTGTGCACCTCTGGGAAGATATCAATGCTCTGAACCTCAACTGCTTCATCTGGAGGTTCAGTGAGATTCTAGGTTCTCAAAAGCTGTGCCAATGGAGTATAAACACCAGTGACTCTTACACCAAGCTAGAAATGCTTCAAGGGTGTCCTCAATGATAAATTGGGCCTGGACCATCCTAGCCAAGTTCAGAAAATTTCATTACTGACAGACTAGCCACAACGTGAACAAGTCTTAGGACACGGCAACCCTAACCAAAAATCACCGCATAAAAAATAAAAATATTGTGAAAATTGGAAGGTTGGAAAGGGGGTATAATACACAGATGTATACAAACCAGCTTGGGGAAGGGGAGAAGAATAGCCCACATTTATATTAATACAATTTTTGGGAAATCTGCATTTTGTGTTCAGAATATTCTTTTAAAGTGAGATACTACTTGTCTCTAAGTGCCACTTAACAGAAATGGGAACAAACAAGGATCAATGTGGCAAAAACTAGTACCCTCACCAAGTCTACTGGCAACATCTACAGTTTTCCCAACACAGCAAACTCTACTACATTGAAAACTCACATATGTAATTGATGACATGCTAGGAAATGTCTGAGGCTGGATTTGAACTTCCAAAGATGAGGACCAAAGCTCTATCCACTGCACCACCTAGCTGCCCCCAACTTGTATTATGTCTGCTTTTTAGTACAATCTGAGATCTGTGGGTCAGAGGCAAAGGATAATCCTAATACAGAACATCCTAATCATATTCTCTGTTTTCTTTACAGTTTCGATGTTAAGGTAACAAAGACTTAAGGATGAAGGTGGTGGTAGTAGTAGTAGAATCATTAGTATTGTTATTGCAGTAGTAGTGATGGTGGTATCATTAGGATTATTATTATTCACATCTCTGGGCTTCAGTTTCCCCATATGAAAAATGAAGAGGGCCAAACTAGATGGTCTTCCCAGCTCCCTTCCCAAGCGGATATTCTATGATTTTATGAGAAATGTACATTTGGAAATACCATGTCATCAGTTACATATGTGAATTTCGAATGTAGTTATATTACTATTTTTTCTCACATTTTTCTTTTTTTTTCTTCTTCTTATCTACTTTTAAATGACAGTAACTTCAAATGCAAGAGAATATTTCAATACCTATATAGGGACCTTGCCTTTTATCTGATAGAAAACCAGTCCTTCAACCTCTGCTCCTCTGAACACCATGTACTGAAATCTGGAGGCTCAAACCATGGAGTCCTCCTTAATCACTTGGCCTTGAGCTGTTCTGTAGCCTCTAGGCCTGATCCAGACTGTCCTTGGGCCTCAGGAAATAGTTTTAGAAAACTGAGCTCTGTAACAGAAAACTGGTTAGGCTATTGCTTTGACCCCCAACTATGGAGAGGCCTTGAGAGGTTAAAAATATTCATGGGTTGAGGGGGAAGTAAACAGAAACAGAGGGCCCCAGAGTTTACTACTAGCTTCCCCTGCCTCACTTGTCCAGCTGCAAGCCTGGCCTAATCCTGCATAGAGATACCCCTTCTGTAAGGGTGGCACCCTGCTCCCACATACTGCCATAAAAACTGGATCACGTCTCTGCCCACTATGTCATTCTTAAATATCTGCACCATCTTCACTTGGCAAGGTGTATTCATTACATTATCTCCTAAGAGCCTTCCAAGAGGTAAACAGGGTAGTATCATTATCCTTATTTCACAGATAACAAAACTGTGATACAGAAGAAGTGACTTTTTAAAAAATTCCTTTTTCAATAAATAAGAATTTACTTTTTTTCCCTTCCACTCAACCCCAACTTAAGAGGAAAAACAAAACCCTTGTAACAAATATGCATAGTCAAGCAAAACAAATTCCCTACACTGTCTTTGTCCAAAAACGTACTCTTCACTCTGAATCTTGAGTCCATTCCCTTTGTCAGAAAGTGAGAAGGCTAAATCAACAACAGTCCTTCAGAATCATGGTTGGTCATTGCTTTTATCTGAAGTCTTTCAAAGTGGTTGATTTTTACAATATTATTGTTGCGTCAGTATAAATCTTTTCTTGGTTCTGTTAACTTTACATTCCATCAGTTCATATATTTCCTTCTCAGGTTTCTCTAAACCCATACCTTTCATCATTTCTTACAGCACAATAGTATCTGATGACATTCATATAAGTGATTGAATGCCCTGTGCTGGGAATTATCAATCAGTAAAGTCTTTTTACCTTGTCCTACACCTACAACCACCTTGCTCCTGGCTGCTACATCCCCCTACTAGACCAAACCCTGGGAGGGCTTTGGAACTCTTTCCCTGGGGACCTGGGTCTAGGCAGTCCTGATTGGTGAGACTTCTCTGGATCTAGTCAACCTACTGTGTGCTCTTTCACTCTGGCCATCTTATGACCAGCCTCCAGCCTCCAAGCAATTATTCCCCATCTCCTTTCTACTTCTTGCTCCGGGATTCAATACTAACATTGCTTCTTAATCAAACCTATCAACTGACTGTCCTATATCTCCACTCACCAGCCCAGTGACTTCCCAGACAGAAACATCTTTCCCTGACCATCATTCCCCTCTATATATGCTATTTCTGCCTATTAGAACTGTACATTATTTGAGGGAAGGGAATGTCTTCATTTCTTATTTGTATCCTCAGCCTTTAGTGACTGGTACTCAGGGATAGGGACCAGACCTGTTATTTTATTGATATAAGTAACTCTCAGAAGAGAAAACTCCCTCTACCGATGCAGGCTGGCACATTATAGTACCACAGAATTGCCTAAAGCCCTGCAAATGCTGTTCCAAGAGTAGAACTGCCAGTATATATCTCAGAGGCAGACCTTAAATTTGGGTCCTAGTTCCAAGCCCAGCTCTCTAACTGTGCCCTAATGCCTTCTTTTGCCTGGCGCACAGTAAATGCTTAATAAATATTTTTTCATTATTCACATTCCATTCCGTTGCTTGTACTGTTCTTCCTCATTGGATCATCTTCCTGGCCCTTTCTCTAATTCCTATCCAGCAACATCTAATGCAAGAGTCCTGCCTTCTTCAAGGTTTCTTTGAGAATGTGGCAGAGAATGCGGAGTGACAACGACATAAAGAAGCACCAATAAAACATTTATATTAACAATGATTTTTAAAGAAAGACAGAGGAGGAAAGGAAGGAGGCAGTGGGTCATCAATTTAGCTGCGCCTATCTTCATGGAGTTCAGATGGGGAAGAAAAAGCAGCTTTTATTACTTCAGGTCTATTTACTGAGACTGAATCAGGGCTGCTCCAGTCAGGCATCTCTCCCTCTTATCACAAATGCCATAATTCAGCTAAATAATGCAAATAAATCCTTTCAGTAACACACAAGCAACATCAATAATTGAGCAACGCCCAACATCACCTTTTTCACATGTTTCCACATCTTCAGAGGCGATGTCAAAAATAACTCAAGCTGATGGCAATGGCTCACATCTCCCTAACACGTTCAGGTTCACAAAATGCTCTCCCCGCAACAGCCCAGGGAAGTGAATAATGCATTGACGAGAAGCCATTCCACTTCCCCAGAAAGAAACGGAGGTTCAGAGAGGTTCTGGGCCACAAAGCCAGAAAGTCTCAGACTCAAGATTCAAATCTGGGGCTACTGACTCTAAGACTGAGCAGTGTTTAAACAACAAAAGAACTTGTATTAATAGATCAATAGGCAGGTGCTAATCACTGGCTGCTGTATGCCCAGTTACTGTAGGCAGTTCAATGCAATAATGGAACCACAGAATCACAGTCTGATGGAAACTCAGAGGTTACCTAGCACCCAGTGTCTGCCAACCCAAACTGTACTTCAAATCAGAAAACAGCTAAATTATCTAAAGGAGGGAAAAGAAGTTTGTTTATTGTTTGCTTAAGTTTGTAGGCCTTACCCTCTAGATGAAGGAGAAAGATGCACATACACGAAACATCAAATAATACAAGTGCTAAACTGAATGCTTACAGACTGTAAACCTGATGGGGAAAAAAAGATTGATGGATCAAGGCCTCCAACAACTCCAAGTCCAGAGTTTTTTCTACTTCTTTTTCCTCCAAACCATGGCTTCCTAAGTAACAGCTATCAACCTATAAACAAGGATTTAAATGCATTCCAGCTCATTATTATGGGGCAAATAGATGGCATAGTGGATAGAGTGCTGGGCCTGGAGTTAGGAAGACCCAAGTTCAAATCTGACTTCAGACACATATTTGCTGTGTGACCCCTGGGCAAGTCACTTAACCCTGTTTGCCTCAGTTCCTTCTTTGTAAAATGGGCTGGAGAAGGAAATGGCACACTACTCTGTTTGCCAAGAAAACCCCAGAGAGGTCATGAAGAGTCAGACACAACTGAAAAACATCTTAACAACAAGCTCATTATCTAAAGGAGTTCCTTTGTAATGTCAATAAAACCCCTTAATTTACCTGCTTAACAATTTTACCTTTCAACAGAGCATCCATGTTTTCTTAAATTGAAGCATGACTGCCATGAACTTGATTCTCACTTGGTATATATCTTGGTATATATCTACACAGCCACCACAGCAGAAAGTGACTGATTTGGAAATCAGGAGACCTGAGTAGGTATCTCAGCTCCACTACTTACTAGCTGCATGACTTTGGTTGAGAGGCTGAACCTAAAAAGGAGAATTAATACATGTACTACCTCTCTTTTCATAGGATTGCTCTGAAAAGGAAGCTTTGTAATCCTGAAAGCAGTACCAAATTGTGATTTTTTTTATTATTATCATTCTTAATGGCTGCTGGACAATTCAGGTGGGCTTATGACTGACACTGACAACCAAATACTGATTATATATAGGTCATCCAATGCTCCCGCACCCAGTTTCCTGATCTGTGAAATGAAGGGTGGATTAGAATCAGTTTGTTAACGGTTTTTTGTGTCATGGATCTCTCTTTGGTGGCTTGGTAAAGTCTATATAAACTCTGCAGAATAATTTTATGTAGTAATGAATAAAATAAAATATATAGGATTACAAAGAAAACCAATTAAATTGAAATACCTTTATAAAAAATTTTCATGTAAATTTTAAAATATAACAAATGTAAATATTTTATTAATTTATTAATCTATTTTTAAATATAAATATTTAAATTCAGGTTAAGATTAGATGGTCTCTGAAATCCTTTACAACTGTGAAACTGCAGATGGAAACACCCTACATTCTGAGACATCCCATCCCACTTTTGTACAACTAATTTCTAGGCAGTTTTCTCTACATCACACGGAAAATTGCTTCTCTACACCTTCCATCCTATTTCTTGCCCTCCTGGTCCCAAAAGAAGCCATCTAATTCTATTTTGATATTACAGCCCCTTGAAGAAAATTGTCATTTCCAAGATGTTGCATATGGCTTTTTTCTTGTTCACAGAGAGGCTAGACTGGATGACATCTGGGGTCCCTTCCAATTCTGACAATCTAGGCTTCTTACAACATTCCCTCAAATGTCCTAGGGCAGTGTGGGTTGCAGCTCTCATCTCTCCACACCTGGCACAGCCACCTAAATGAAGGTGTGGTCCCTGCAGCCCTCTCCAAATGGACATTCTGTAGCAACATGAATGCCCTCACCAGCAGTTCCTCTAACACAGTTTGACCTAATATGGTTTCAGCCAGGGCTTCAGCTCAATCAGCATCAACACATCTGAAACGGGCAATTCAGAGCCACCCCTCTTTGTGAGAGCTCCTTTATTGTCAGAGCTGGGACAAGGCATGTGAAAGCCTTTATGTGCCTAACGGAGGAAGCAGTGCTATCTGAGGGCGCCAGATTCATCAGGGTAGGACAGAGCTGAAGAGGGGAGGGACAGAGGTCTGTGCCACCAGACTGCAAGAGGTATTGTTTCCACATTTCTCTTTTCCCTCTGGAGACCCCTCTTCCAGCATCCAAGGCTATTTTAAGGCCCTCTGTGTTACAAACAGGATTTAGGATTTGCTTGGGACAGCCTGTAAAAGTTTTCCACTGGAACAAAGATTAAAAAACTGTAACTCAAACAGGACTTTTACAATGGGATTTGATTATCAAGGGCTCCAGAATATCCTCTGGATGGACACACTGCTCCTTTCTCTTTCCTGAGGTTTACAGGCTGGCAGCCACAAGGCACGTAGGCCAAACTAACAGCTCATCAGATGAACCTGGGCAAAGAATGGATCCTATTTTCTTTACAAGTCTCAGTTTCGTGGGTAACAGCACCTACTTACAATGAGGGAGAATTCTAACAAGGGTTAATGTCCACTTCACATTCGAGACTCTAGCCAATGTTAAAAGAAGGCAGTGTCATCTAAAAGGATCCACTATGGGGCTTGCAATTAAAGATGCTCAGGATCAAGTTCCAGCTCTTACACTTGCTATATACCAGCTTCATGACCTGCACTAAATCACACACACTCTACGTTCCTCAATAAAAGTGACAAGGGTTTAGATTAGATTATTTATTTTTAAAAGAAAAGATTTTTTAGTGATAGTTTTTGTTTCTGAATCAACCAGATTTCCTCCTGTATCTCTTCCTGACCAGAGACATCCCTTGTAACAAACAGTTGTTTTTTAAAGAGGAAAAAAAATCAGCAAAATTATCAATACATTGAAAAAATCAAGTTACATGCACTGTTGCATACCTGTGGAAAACTGGGGTGGGGAGGGCACTCAATATCACCTCTTTGGGGCCAAGTTTCTTCTTTTTAATTTCACAACAGTCATCTTCAATTGCTTTGTAGTGATTCATTCTATTTAAGCTGTGTACATTGTTTAAGTGTACATATCACTTGTACTATTCGATGCTTCGTGTACATGCATCTTTCTTCTTCAACTAGAGGGTAAGGGCCTTGAATTAAATTAAAGCCTACAAACTTAACAACCAAGTAAGCTCTGCTTATTTCACTTTACATCAGTCTGGATAAGTCTTTCCATTCTTCTCTATAGATTGTATGACTTCTAAGGTCCCTTCAAGCTCTTATATTTGCAGATTCCACCCTTAGAAAGGCAGTGATGTGTAGGGCAGCTAGGTGGCACAATGGATAGGGCACTGGGCCTGGAGTCAGGACTCAACTTCATGAGTTCAAATCCAGCCTCAAACATTTTGCGAGCTGTGTGTGACCCTGGGTAAGTCACTTCTCTCTGTCTGCCTCAGTTTCCTCATCTATAAAATAGGCTGGAGAAAGAAATGGCAAACCACTCCAGTATCTTTGCCAAGAAAACCCCAAAAAGGGGTCACAAAGAGTTGGACACGGCTGAAATGTCACTAAAAGGTGACTGAAAGGGTACTTTCTTGTCAGCCATGAGACACGGGTTCAAAACCCAGGTAACACCAACTGGCCTCTCTGATCTACATTTTCTTTTTTCCATTTATGCAATGAGAATCATCATAACTGCCCTAAATATCTCATGGGTTATTATGAGGAAGTCATTCTGTAACCTAAAAACACTATTAAAACATGGGTTATTAATTGAGTATTAGCACAAATGTGGCATTAGGAATAACAATTCTGTTTAAATATATACTCGTACTCAAGGTTTGATGATAAGGTAACATCATTGATTTGTTTTTATTACAGTAATAACAACACCTTGCATTTGCATAGCACCATATATATAATATCATGTCTGATCCTCACAGTAATTCTGGAAGATATTATAAAAATATCATTTTCCCCTCATTTTAAATATGGGGAAACTAAGAACCGGAGAAGTAACCTTACTTGGTTCAAAGATATCCAACACAGTCAAGAAACCAGAACTCAGACCTAGATCCTGTCAAACTATGGACCAGTGTACTTACTGTTCCACATAAAACACACCATAATACGTTAAAAAAAAAAAAACAACAACACCACCACATACTGTCTCTCAAAGCAGGTACACCTCAGAAGGTTGTACACTCATACCAATAATACTGCCATTGCTCCAAAGAGTTTGGAATATGTGTTGGGATATCTCCCGTGGTGCAACTCAAGAATTTATCAGTCTCACTTCTTTAGTTATATCTAATTTAGTTTAGGTAACATTTCTGCGTTATTTCCTCATATCCAATATTAAATCCTCTGCCTCTAACAAAAAAAAAAAAAAGGAAAGCTAACCAATAATATTATCAAATCTAATGGACATACCACATTCTGCACATGTCGTCCCCCACAGAAGGTATGTTTTATTACCTAAGGTATGTTTTATTACCTACTGTCCAGAATGAAGATTGAATACTCTAATTCATTAGACTACAACTTCCTTTTTCCAGTTCTTTTCATTTACATCACAGTAGCCATTGTGTATACATTTCTGCTGCTTACTTCATTTACATTATTATAGCCATCATGTAAATGGTACTCCTGTTTCTTCTTACTTCTATATCAGTTCGTTAAAATCTTCCATGTTTCTTTGAATGCCACATAGCTGCAGTTTCTTACCACATAATACTTTACTATATTCACACAAAATCCGTTTAGTAATTTGCTGATCGATGGGCATTGTTGTCCATCCTTTACTACTTTGAAAAGAAACTTTTTGTCAAATTGCTTGCCTTCTCAAAGAGGAGGGGGGGCAGTATGCAGCAAGAGAATTTGGAACTCAAAATTTTTTAAAATGATTGTTAAAAGTTTTTACATATAATTGAGAAATATTTAATGAAATATATATATTTTTAAAAGAAAATAAATACTGTAAATATTTTCATATATGTGGCACCTTTCTTTGACCTCCTTGTAATGTATGTTCAATAGTGGAATTGCTGTGTCAAAGCATATAAATGTTTAAGTATCCACATTTCATTTGGATGTGGGCTGGCATCGCCCAGTCAGGTCACTCAACTCTTACTCACCAGACTTGACTCTTTATGACTTTTGGCTCAGAAGTCACCATTGAGGAGATTCAAAATGTCAAAGGCATTTTGGTGTAGCCATTCCAAAGTGACCACTTGTTTATCTAGATGTAGGAGTTCTGATAGGAATGTTTTAAAAAAAAAAAAAAAGGTTAATCCCAATTACTTTGTCATTTATAAATACATACAGATAATGAACCAAATTATGAAAGCAACTAATGAATACTATATTAGAGCTTAGTTTTCTATAGTAGATTACATTTATGTAGAATTTTCACGTTATCTCTTTTTAGCCTCGTACTGTGAGCTAAGGTAATACAAATCCCATTTTACCAAGGAGGAAACTGAGGCTCAAAGAAGCTTAAGTAGTTTACTCACACTTATAAGCACCTAATAAAGATAAAAAACGAATAATATGGAAAACAAAAAAACTGACACAAATAAAATCTGGCTACTGTCATTATTAATAGCGAGGGAAATTTTTTTTAAAGCAAGGGGATTTTTCCAAAGAACATTTTCCAAGTTCAATGGTTTGGGTAGCAGCTATCAAATACAATTATCCTCCACTTCACTACTTCTCCCCCTCATTTTCCAAAGTTTAAAAAAAAAACCATGCTATCATGCTTTGAGGATGTCAGAGTTTGCTGCTGAAATCTGTTGCTTTTTGGTTTTTTTTTAAACAAAAAAAAAAAAGTGGAAAAAGTTCATGGAAGATGCTGCCCAGGCCCTATAGCACCATTATCAGGGACAACCAGTCCAATGGCTACTAAAGGAAAGACAGGTCCATAGGTGCCTCCCTAGGAAGGGACAGACAGTGTGGTGGTGGAAAATTAATCATTTTTCTAAGATCACTTCATCAACGGTGTTTTGATCCATGACACTGGCCACCTGGCTGTTTAACAAATAAGACACTCCATCTCTCAAGCTCTGGGCATTTTCTTTGGCTGTCCCCTATGCCTAAAATGATGTCCCTCCTTTGCACCAATTACTGACCTCCATGGCTTTCTTTAAATCCCAACTAAAATCCCACCTTCTACAGGAAGCCTTCCCCAACCCCCTCTTAATTCCAGTGCCTTCTCTCTATTTACTATTTCCTATTTATCCTTTATATAGTTTGCATGTTATCTTCCCCGTTGGATTGTAAGCTCCTTGAAGGCAGGGACTGTCTTTTGCCTCTTCTTGTACCCCCAGCACTCAGCACAGTGCCAGGCACATAATAGGCGCTTAGGAAGAGTTTACTTAATTGAATTTAATTGGAAGAAACAGAAAAATGTACCAGCCACCTTTTTTGCAAAACTGAAGAGTGCTGTCACATACAGAACCCTAGTTAGTGATGGCAAAGACTGTCAGCCAGGTGGACTCTGGCCCAACTCTGAAACAGTTCAAACTTGTAGGGTCTGGCTTTTGCCTCTTTTTATATCCCCAGTGCCTAGCACATAATAGGAGCCTAAAACATGTTTATCAACTGACTGATATCTACATAGTTCTTTAAAGTTTGTAAAGTACTTCACATAATTCGAGCCTTATAATAACCATGTAAGGTAGTTATCATTATCCCCATGTTATAGATGAAGATGCTAGGTTTCAAGGTGGTTGAATGACTTGGCCAGGATCACATGGAGAGTAAAGAGGTGGGGTTTGAAGCCAGGTCTTCCAGATCCCAAAAACCACTTGTTATCAATACCCACTAATATCCAGCATGGTACAGAAAAAAGGGTACTGTCCCCGAGGTCAAAGGGACCCAAGTTCAAATCCTGTTTCTGACGCTTCACTACCTGACCTTACACAAATCCTTTAACTTCCCTAAGCCTCAATTTCTCCACCTATAAAATGAAAGGGTTAGACTAGATGACCTCTGAGGTCCCTTCCAACTCTAGATATATGATTCTATGAACTAAATATTTAATTACACGCTACATCACTCCATCCCATTAGGATTTAATTTTCTTGGGAGCTATGACTGTCATTTTTGACTTTTTACGGCTACCATGATAGACTAATAGCAGTCACTTCATAAATGTTAACTGAACTTAATTCCAATCAACATTTATCTAGTGTCAACTCTATAGAGATTTTAGTGCCAGGAGTTGGCATAGATAAGAAATTTAGATAAGGCTTGGTTCTTGCCCACAATGAGTAAGAAAGTTTATAGTTTCTCTGTCCCAAATACCTGAGACAAGGGCTCGCTTCAAAAGTATCTAGCAGCAAGTCTATCAGAAACTACATCTGGGAAAACCTGCTTGCTGGGGAAAGAAATTTATTCTAAACCCAACTGTTTTTTTATTATGAGCCTAAAACAGAAATAGCCTGTGCCTCCAGCTGATGGAGTCAGAGGCTGTCAATGCAAACATGTATTTTATGGCAATGACAATGCGTAGCAGAGGTGGTCCTAGGGGTCTCACCAGCCAAACCAACAGCAAGAAAGGTCTGGCTGTTCCTCCAAAGCTGTCAAGATTCCAAGGATGACCCCAGCAAAAGACTCTGTCTGCTGTCTGAACACAAAGAGGCAAGACATTCATCCCCACTACCACACAGGTTACTAGCAAAGAATTCTTTTGCCACGGGTACCCATAAGAAGAGCATAAACACCAACTAGCCGTAAGAGATATGGAGCCCCATACCAACGGAAAAAAAAGACAGGGAGTGTTAAGAATCACAACTTCCAGACCACCTACAAACATTAACTGTTGCTACTTTAAATGTGAGATCCTTGTCCAACAAAGACTATAAAAACTGGACCACTTCCTATATGAATCCAGAGGACGGTCTCTCTTGTGCTGGATGTAGATCCTCTACGGCAGGGGTTCTTAACCTGGAAACCATTTATTTATTTAACAATTTAGTAGCTGTATTTCAATAGTGGCTTATTTTGTAATCCCGCATAAAATAAAAATACATATTTTGAGAACGGATCCATAAACTTCACCAGATGGCCAAAGGGGTTCATGAAACACAAGCGTGCACACACGCAGGTTAAAAACCCCTGAGAATTATGGGAGGGCACAGCCACGAATTACACAAAATGAGAAGTCATGAACAGGTCGCAATCTGCATTGATAAAGGGAACATTCACATCAATGAAACCATGAGTGCACCATGACAAAGGGGGAAAAAAGGCTTTATGATAAGCCATGCACAGTAATTATTTTGTTAATCCTATGGTGCTTTGTAGTTTTTGGCCTAAATTATCATTATTACATTTGTTTCAGGTACTCTCAACTTACCCTTCTAAACAAAAATCCTTTATTGGTTATGGCACAGATACTGGGATTGTAATGTCCAGACATTAGAGCTATTTTATTTTTACTTTATTTTATTTTCCTACCAAAAATACATGTCTTATAGACATTTCAACTAAGACAATGTAATCACAAACATATTAACACACACATAGAAACAAAGCATCTTTTGTCACTAGCTATGTGACACTTAACTTCACCTATGTGAGTCTCTGTTACCGCATCAGTAAATCAGAGATGCAGCATTTCCCTCTTTCTGACAGACAGGAAAGGGGCTATGGGAGCAGAATGTCATGGATGCTTTGAAACACAACTCACTTATTTGGTCAGTCACTTTTGCTTGACTCACTGTTTCATCTCGAGGCTAATTACAGTGGTACAGAAGCAGTATCTTGGTGTAATAACATTTTAAAAAGAAAAGGAATCAATAAAACTTAAGTAAAATGGGGGTCTAGTAGCAATATTACTCTACCATTGAAAACATAACCTACTGAGTTAGTCCAATTAGTATGTGTATCTTAGACAAACACTGCAAATAGACAATGACCTAGACCCATAATTTAACAAGAAAATACAATAAGGCTAAATTATCTTAGGGAAATGTGCTCACTCCAGCAAAAAAGTGTTTTGGTTTTTTGAGTTTTTTTAAGTATAATGTTTAATTGATGTTTTTTGTTTCCCCATGGTCATTTTCCAGTGTCTTCTACCCCTGCTCCCCACTATGCCCCATACAGGCTAAAAATCTGGGACACTAGAAGGATAGCAGTGCCCTCCGTGGAAACAGGAAAACTTAGAAGGTGGTTTTGTTTTTTTTTTCTGGGGGGGGGAAGCTGGAGGAGGAATGCAGGTAATAATCACAAGAAGGAGGTAATAATCACAATCTATCCATTCTTGCTCATCCTGTGATAATGACTACTCTCCTCCTTTCCACTAAAAAATGAAATGAATATGAAAGGAACCTTACTCACAGGCCACAGCTGTGGCAGCCTCAGAGTGAAGGTGGGGTGGAGGATTCTGCCTAACTGCTGAGTAGCCCCAAGGAACCCATGTTCAGGGTAGCCAGCACTGGAAGAGAGCAGGATGGAGTGGGGCAGTGCTAAAACACAGTGCTGAAATGTTGTACAAGAGACAAGATCATTATTGGCTATGAGGGACCCATCTTTCCACCTTAGTGACCCCTAGAGGTCAGGCCACTGATCCCCTGGAATCCTTCACATTAGAATGTGAGCCCCTTGAGAGCAGAGACTGTCTTGCTTTTCTATTGCCAGGGATGATCCACAGTCCACGGCACATAGTGCAAGAACTTTAAAAACTTCTTTATTTATTCGTGGCCTCCACTTCCCACATGGGACTGAGGTACACGTGAGCGCTCACGCACACACATGCACACAATCGGGGGACCACTAGCCTAGATGGATAAGGTCCCTTTCTTAATCCTATGATACCAAATCTCTACCCCTCCCTGGGTTTCAGCTTCCCCAGTCTGACTAGCACAGACTGACTAGCATATAAAAGATGCTTAAAATATATGCTGGATGAAGTGAATCTTGTAAAATTGAAGGAGGTGCACTTGATGACACAATGATAAATGAAAAGCATTTTTTAAAATTAAGAGGGTGTTTGACAAGGTGATATCTAAGGTCCCTTGAAACTGACTATAGTGAGGAGGAGGAAGAGGGATGCAGATTTGGATACTGCAAACTTAGGTCTTTATGTGGCAAACGAAGGCTCAGAGCTGGTTCTTTTATTCCCCCTCCCCCTCAACCCCCATAGAATTTTGGATTTCTGGCACTGCCCCTTGAATGACCAGGATCCACCTCTGAAACAAGCTTATGAAAAGTGAAAGGCCATAAAAACTGCAAGATGTTGGTTGGGGACTAGACTGAAATGACCCCTGAGATTCATGGTCTAAAATAAAGCAAAGTAAAGGATCTCAAGTGCCAAGAAAAAAAAAATAATAAAGAGAGCTGCCAATTCCACAGACTGGGGCCTGGAAGGAGCAGCAAAACCCTGACATGCAAACTACACAGCACTGAAAACTCTTGGAACCGGCTCAGCTGGGTTCAAAGGAGGATATCCAACAGACAAGCAAAACCTCCCCAGGCTGGGAGGCTGCCTCTGCCAGCAGCTAGGCTTTTCATAAAACCACGATGCTGTAGAAATATCTGCCGTATGGCTCCCTCCTTCCCTCCCTCCCAAGCCTCTGGCTTCTTGGGCTTTCCTGCATCAGCTCCTCTGTCTCCTCCTGACACAAGGTTAGAATCTGAGAATTCTGACTAGGGGCTGGCTAGCTGGGGATCGGAGCAGAGAAGCAGCGTTAACAGGGTCTAGGAGATAGCACATCTCTGAGGTCTGGCCCTACTGGAGTAAGGCACTCTTCACAGCACAGACTTACAGAGAAAAAGACCCCTAAGGTCACCCTGTCCATTCCCATTCATTTAAGAAGAAACATGCCCAGAGGAGCGAAAGGACCTCTTCATGGTCACACAGGTATAGTAAGCAACAGAAAGAAGGATGTGAACTCACAGTACTCTGAACTCTGATGGAAATGGAAAAAGCAGTAAGAGGCTGCCTGTCTGGGGCAAAGAATCAACATAACTGTATTCTAGATCCAGCTCAGTCACTAATTTGCAGTTTGTTTGACCTTGAGCGCAGCATCATGTATACAGATGGAGCTTAATATGTTTGCTGAATTGAACTGGGCCAAGTCACTTCTCCTCTCTGGGCCTCAGTTTCCTCATCCATTAAAAACCAACAGATGGGAGCCCTAGATTTGGTGTCAGGGAGCCTGGGTTCAAATCCCAGCTCTGCTCCTTACTTGCCTATGTTACCTTAGAGAAGAAAAGCAAATTTTCTGGGCCTTAATTTCCTCATCTGTAAAATGAAGAGGCTGGATTGCTGATCTCTAAGGTCCCTTCCAGCAATACCATTCTTTGAACCCATGAGTTGAAAAATAGACTCATTTGACTCAAGTATTCTGTGGGAAGAAAAGGGAGGATGGGGTCGTCAATATTGATACTGGCTTACTCTACATGATACTATTACCAGCATTAAGGTGATCTTACCTTAGACTACTGGCATTTTTAAAAATAACGTGGGTGTTTGCCTTATCCCATTATCTCACCAAAAAAGAGGCCTATCAATGTCCACAAAATTCTCCACCCACAGGGGACCCAGTTTCCTTAAGATGGTAGCATCTCATTCTCTTGGCTAAGGTCTCTTCCCAGAAGAAACCCTATCCCAGAAGAGTTTCCTAATTAAAGGTAAACTCACTATATTCTCTCTAAGCAGGTGAAATACTCAGCCTCATCTCATCACTGTGTCACCTCTTCATGGAAGGACCTTAGGTATCATCTAGTCAAATCCCTTTCATTTTGCAGAAAAGGAAACGGCTGGTTAGAACAGTGGTGTGACTCCTACCCATCTTGTAAATCCCAGTTGAAATGCCACCACCCTCTACGATGGTGAGTCCCTAAACTTTTTGTGTGTGCAAAACCCCTTGGGAAGTCTAGTAAAGTCTATGGATCCCTTTTCAGAACAATATTGTTAAATGCATAAAAATATATAGAAAACCAATTATAGTGAAATACAGTTCTCAAAATATTTTTGAACAAAAATAGTAAGTTCACAAAACTCAGATGAAGAAGCCCTGTTCAACAGAGACCCTTTCCTGATCTTCCTACTTGGTAATAATAACTCAGTTACAATACTTTCATATAGCCTTTGTAGGGTTTACAAATCACTTTTCTCACAATGATCCTGTAAAGCAGGTAAGACAATACAAATATTACTCTTCTCATTTTAGTGACTAAGGAATTGAAGCTCAGGGAAGGGAAGCAGCTTACCCACAGTCACATAGCCAATAAACATCAAAGCTGGAATCTGAACCCACATTTCCAAATGACTCCCAAATTCAATATTCTTTCCACTGTACCACATTGTCTTGAATTATACACCATCTATCTCACAATATTGTGGGTCTGGTGGTGGTGATAATGGTGGAGGGGGTGCAGTGCTACATAAATCTTAAAATGCTCTAAACTTGAATTATTACCATAACTATCATATGCAAAGTTTCTTCCAAGGCAACCCCCTCCCCCCTAAAAAAAAATTCTGGCATTGAAGGAGTGTACGTCTTGCCCAAGGTCACAACTACAAGAAACAGTGCACAGACATTGGAAAGCAGCCTTCCAAACTCCCACCTGTCCCTGACCTCAGAATTCCACTTAACTAACAGTAAGAACCACATACTGCTATGCTGTCTAAATGACAAGAAATAAATAGTAAGCCTCATCAGAAAATGAGCTCTTGTATCCAAGGCCTTCAGGGCAACTCAGTATTAATAAACTTGGAAGAAGTCCCAGAAGTCAAGGGGAGGTTAAAAGGAAGAGGGGTAGGGGGGAAGGGGAGAAGGAATGCTCTCCATGTTGCTCTTTAAGATTACCCAGTTCCTATGATAACACACAAGGCAGCTGTAGTTCAGAATTACAGGTGAATTTCGAGACACCTTCACACAGGGCAAGAGGCATGAGTCCGAATTGTGTTAACAGAATTACACTGTGAATGCACTAAAAGGGAATTAATTTTTAAAGGAATCCAAATGGGAAGCAAATAACTTAAAAAAAAAAAAATCCTCCTGTACAGTGAATGGTGACTCCGATTTTTTTTTTAATTTTCACAAACTGAATGTGAATTTAAAATAAAAAAAAAAGCCTGTGCCCACAAGGCCACAATTTCCCAAGATTCTGTGCAAAGCCATTAGCTGTCAAAGCATCACCCAGACAAATCAGAAATACTCAGCATAACACACCCACCAAGACAATGCCACGTGCCCACTGCTCCAAAAAAGCTACCTTCTGGTTCAGTAGAGAGAGCATCCACCAAATGCCCTGAAGGTAGGATATTACCCAGGAAAAACCCATGAGTGCCTGGAGGGCCGGTCTTGTTTTTTCCTTTTGAGTTCTGAGCACCTAGCAAATAGGCATACTAGTACTTACACTAGCCATACACCTCACAGGTAGGGGAAGGGCTCTGTAAACTTCAAGCTACTATTGATTCTTCTATATTCCTTACAAGGAGGGACTACTCAGAGTAGCAGACATATGGTTGGCCTCAAGGTCAGGAAGGGCACAGGTTCCAGGCCCATCTCTAACCCAGAATGGCCTCTCACTGGCCCTGGCAGCTCTCTCGGTAAGACTTAAGCAGCAAAAAAGTTGCTGATAATCTATATTGATAGAGTGAAGGCAGCCTTCATAGATGAAATCACTGACCCGTCTTAACACACACACACACACACACACACACACACACACAGAGGAAGGGGATTCAAACTTCTATTATCCTTTCCTCTAATAAACCATTCTATTTGGCACATGGGCTTTTACAAAATCATATCCTCTTCTCTACTGCATATGCTTACCAGAGTATCTAGAAGGTTAAAAATCACTTAACAGCTGTAACAGATTCTGAGAGGCTTACAATGTACAATTTATTACTCCTACAATAACAACAACATACTCTAAGCAGTGGCCTCACCTTAAGACCACCACTCAAAGGATGGGAGGATGTGTGCTCAAGTGAACACTGAGTGACCTACATTTATCCCACACTGAATAAGCAAATGATATCTGCTTGTCAATGCTAATCCACTCTAACTGATTAGAGTACTAACCTCCAAAGAGTTATCCCTGTATGCCTGCAGAGAAGAGAAGGCGTGATGACTGGAAATGAAAGCCTTTTAGAATTACTCTCAGGCAGATGCACTGCCCAACCAAGCGCAAATAGGAGGGCTGCGCTAAATCTCACGATACTAGAACACTCTAAGGTTCACAGAACACTTTCCTCACAACTCAGTGAAGGGCTGCAAATAGTGAGTTCATATATTATCTCCACCTCATTTCAGATAAAAATAAGTCATTAATTAACTTGCCTTGCCTAGTTAATATAGGAAGTGGTATCTGAACCCATCTCCTAACTCCAAATGCAAATCTGTCTACCAGCATAACAAATCCAATGTCAACAAGAATCTCAGATGACGAATGTTTCCAAACCTCAAACAATGGCCCATATATTTTTTCTATTTTATTTTTCAATTAACAAGCAATTAATTACTTTCCCTCCTTCCACACCACCAATTTAGAATGGAAGGAGGGAAAAAAACTTATGATAGATATGCATAATCAAGCAAAACAAATTCCAGCACTGACCAAGTCCAAAAACGTCTATCTCACTCTCCATCTTGAATTCATCATCTCTCTGTCAGAGACCATAATCAATCCTCTGTAATCATGGTCAGTCATTGCACTGATTAGAAATCTTACACCTTTCAAAGCTGTTTGTCTTTACAATATTGTTATCATTGTATACATTGTTCTCATGGTTCTGCTCTCTTCACTTTGTGTCAGTTCATACAAGTCTTTCGGGGTTTCTCTTTATTCACTTCTTTTATATATTGAGGAGCTTCATCCATGTGTTCTCTGAAACAATCCCTTTCATAATTTCTTATGGCAAAAAATATTCCATTCCACTGGTATACCATAATTTGTTCATCCATTCCCCAAATGATAGACCAGTTTTTTGTCACTATAAAAAGAACCATTTTGTTCATATAAGTCCTTTCCCCCTTTCTTTAATCTCTTTGGGGTCCATCTCTAGTCATCCTATCTCTATCTTGCCATGGGACCCAAATGGCTCCAGCAGAGAAAGTGAGGCTTGCACAGCTCTCCCTCACTTAAAGTCAATTCACCTGCAAGTCCTGGCATCACCTTCCTGACATCATGGTCCTCTTCCAGTATGAAGGGCAAACAACAACAATCTCTTTGGGATACAGGCCTAGAAGAGGTATTGGGTCAAAGAGTATGTACAGTCTACTGACTCTTTGTGGCCTATACCTTCTATATAACCACAGCACTTTGAAACTGGAAGGGACTTTAAATAATGTAGTCCAACCTTTTCATTTTGCAAGGAGAAAAACAAAAGTCTAAGGAAGGAAAATGACATGCCTAAAGTCCCACACGTAATCATTGGCAAAGCTTAAACTCCCAGATTCAGCAGTCTTTCCACTAGAACACACTGGGGTCCCTCCAACCCCCACACAAAGAGAACATAGAATTGAGAGCCTCAGAAGATTCTGGAACCAAAATCTGGTCCTGTTCTTTAAAGCCTCTGACCTTGAGCAAATAATTTCTCATCTCTTGACCTCAGCTTTCTCATATACAAGGGAGGGGCTTGGATTGAAATGACCTCTAAGGTTTCCTTCTAGCACCAAAACTATGATCATATGATTGAATACAAAACCATTCCAACGTGACAAAGGAATCTGGATCCAATGTACAGATACAGGATTGGGGAAAAGGGCATTCAGGGCTTTCACAATGTTTTAAAAACCCTAAGTAATGAGACTAATTTTAAAAATGCACAAACCAATTTTGAAGTTAGCCACTCACCCCAGGGAGCCATATCCCCCTTCCCTGCTCTCAATACTGGTACAGGCAGCAGTTTTTTTTTTCCCTCTTATTTATCTGCCCTCAAGCTCTGACCCATGCCACCTCACCCCACCCCAGATAGCCACTGGCCCCAAAGCCAGACCAAGAATGTCAGGAAGGCAGTTTAAATTTGTTTTGGGGTTGTTCAATCAGCACTGGTCTCCTCAATTATAGGTAGGCTCTCTCTGCTTAAGAGTCTGGAGCCAACAGGGTGGAGTAGGTAGATCTGAAAACTGCAGTCTCTTATATTCATTCAGCTGTGATCTTTCAACTCTATCTCTATACTCCCAAAAAGCTTACTCCTCTAGGCTAATGGTACCCAGACACTCCAAAAATACCTGAGATTATCTCAATATAATAATAATCCTATGATTCCATCACCCTTAATTCCAAGCAGGTGACTCTGCAGCCAGGCCTAAAGGGATTGGAATGATTAGGGGGAGCATAGGTCAGTCTGGTGGAGAAGCCTATCTTCCTTTATAATCTTAAATATCCAAAGATGAATATTCCATCATTCAGCAAGCATTTATTAAGTCCTTACTGTGTATGTTCCACGAACTGTGCTAAGCACTGAAGACAAAAACAGGGTCCCTGACCTGTGCTTCACACATTACTTGGAACACGGTAGAAGAGTGTAATAAAAATGCCAGCTGACCGAATGACTGCACGTCCTCAAGGAACTCACATTCTAATAGGGGAGACAACATGCAAATAACTAGGTACAACAAAAAATGCATTCAGTGTATGTGAAAGGTCATCTCAAAGGGAAGAAGTTAGGATGGGAAAAAGCCCCCTGAAAAAGGCAGCATTTCAGGTGAGTCATGAGAGAAGATACATGTGAGAAAGAAGGGACTCAGACCACTGCGGGCATGGGGAGAAGGACCGAGGGATCACAGTGCTGGATCACAGTGCACACGCAAGGCAAGGGATAACGTGTGAGAAGGCTGGAAAGGTAGGAAGGGGGGAGGTTGTGAAAGGCTTTACTCGGCAAACAGAGAACTTTTATAGTTGCTCCTGGAAGTAATAGAGAGCCACTGTAATTTGAGGAATTGAGAAAGCCTTGACTAGAAAGAGAATAGGATGGTATTAACTTCAACAGTAAATCATTTAGGCAACTAGGTGGTACCTGAAAGTCAGAAAGACCTGAGGACAGATATGACCTCAGATACTTAGGAGCTTGTGTGGCCCTGTGAGAATCA
Organism: Vombatus ursinus; assembly: GCF_900497805.2. Taxonomy (NCBI): domain Eukaryota; kingdom Metazoa; phylum Chordata; class Mammalia; order Diprotodontia; family Vombatidae; genus Vombatus; species Vombatus ursinus. Next base: position 17,256,727 of record NW_020954751.1, on the reverse strand, counting down.
CAGTTTCCTTAACTGAAAATAGGGATAATAATAGCACCTACCTCCCAGGGTTGTTGTGAGAATCTAACGACAACATAAGTAAAACACTATGCTAACTTTATAGCACTAAGTAAATGCTAACGATTTAGGATCTTGGAATTTTAAAGCCGGAAGAACGCTTAGAAATTTTCTAGTCTAATCCCTTCATTTTTTAGGTGGGGAAAATGAGGTTCAAACTGTAAAAGGATCCAAAGGTGACGGTGATGTGAAGAAAGGACAGCAGACGGAGTCAGAGGACCCAAGTTCAAGTTCCAACACCATCAATTACTTAATAGTTTTGTGACACTGAGCAAGTCATTTGGCCTGTTTGAGCCTGGTCCTTCATTTATAAAATGGATATAATAATTAAAATACCTATACATCACCGATTTATGGCAGTCTCCAAAGAACTGAAAATAAGTATCACACTGAGGACAATGGTGAGGCAAAACGTGTAAGCAGGACGAACCATCTCATCAATGTGAAACTTCAAAGAACAGGAGCCAAATATTTCATCAAGGAAATGTATACTAGGAGAAGGAAAAGAAGAGAATAAGCATTTGTACAGCACCTACAGGCACTGTATTAAGCACTTTTTTTTACAAATATTATGTCATTTGATCTTCACAACAACCCTGGGAGGTAGTTAAGAAAACTGAGGCAAATAGGTTAAATGACTTTCCTAGGGTCACACAGCTCAACCCCTAGGCCACATTTGAACTCAGGTCTTCTGATTCTAAACCCTGATAACCCTTATCCACTGTACCACCAGCTGCCTCAAATAGTAAAAGAAAATTTTCTTTACTGGTAAGAGAAAACAGGCTAGTCATATACATAAAGAGAGTGAGGTGAATGGCCAGAGTGCTTTACTTAACCCTCAGTATGTCAGAGAAACTGAGGAAGGCCTCCAGTACATTGGATGGACTCCCCATGTCAAACCTACAGGAGGACACAGAACGGGGCCAGCATGAATATCTACACAATCACATTTGACAAGCTTTTCCTGGTGGACTGCCATTAAAGGGCGCAATAATTAAAGCAAAAAGACTTGCCCTTGTGATCGATCGGACCGTAAGCGAGCACCAGGCCTCTCAAGCAGCAATAACTTCATCTGTTAAATAAAGACCTGCTCACCTGACCCCTCCCCAGGGGCTGTCAAGATCAAACAGGAAAAAGTTGTGAAAGGGCTTTAAAGCCCTGTAACACATTACACAAAGTCAAGGGTTTATTAGGATTCCAGGACTTAGTCCTGGAAGAGGGCTGAGAGAGGCTTCTAATCTGACACTTCACAGAGCAAACTGAAGTCCAAAGAGGTGGCTATACAGCTAACATTTACATTAACACCTACCATGTGCCAGGCACTGAGCTAAACGCTTTACAATTATCATCCCATTTGATCCTCACAACAACCCTAGAAGGGGGGTACTACCATTATCCCAACTTTACAGTTGGGGAAACCATAGCAGGAAGCTGTTAAGTGACTTGCCGGGGTCACACAGTGTCTGAGGCTGGATTTGAAATCAGGGATTCCTAACTCCAGGCCAAGGCCTCTATCCACCTCTCCACTTTGCTACTTAAAAGAAGCAGAGCCAAGAGCCAATCAAATGTCTTTCAACTCCAAACCCATACTAATCATTTTCATTATAATTTAATTGGTATAAGGAACTCTCTGTGAAGAAATCAAAGCAGAGTGGCATGTGTTCCACAATTTAAAGTCATGAAGAGTTGCCTGGGCCACTCAGAAGTTAAGTGACTTGTCTAGTCCCACAGCCAAGTGTCAGAGGTGGGCCTTGAATTCAAGTCTTGGGAACTCCAAAACCAGCTTTTTAGGAACTATACCACAACAGGCTTCTCTTCCCACTATAACATACTGATTACTAAATCAACATACACTAATGAGCACATATTCCATAGAACTGCCTCATTAATTGAATTACATAATTAATGAAGTGTTGTGATTTCCCCTATTTTACAGATGGTAAGGCTGAGGCTTGGAGACATCAAGTAACATACGTTACAAACAATGGAACTGGGACTACAGTCCAGGTATTCTGAATGCAAGTTCTATGATCTATCTTGTTGTTCAGTGGTGTCTGACTCTTTGTGACCCCATTTGGGATTTCTTGGCAAAGATACTGGAGTGGTTTGTCATTTCCCTCTCCAACTCACTTTACAGAAGAGGAAACTGAGGCAAAACAGGTTGCTTGCCCTGGGCCACACAGCTATTAACTGTCTGATGCTGAATTTGAACTCAAGGGGCAGCTAGGTGGGCGCAGTGGATAAAGCACCGGCCCTGAAGTCAGGAGGACCTGGGTTCAAATCCAGCCTCAGACCAAACACTAGTCACATACTAGCTGTGTGACCTTGGGCAAGTCACTTAACCCCAACTGCCTCACTAAAAAAAAAAATTTTTTTTTAAAATGAATTTGAACTCAGGTCGTCTTCACCATTTAGAGTTCAGTACTTATCAGATGACTTTATAAATCATTTAGTGTTTAATCATATCTCACTCTTTGTGACCCCGATGGACCATAGCACACCAATACTGTCCATGGAGTTTTCCTGGCAAAGAAACTGGAGTAGTTTGCCATTTCCTTCTCCAATGGATTAAATCAAACAGAGGTTAAGTGATTTGCCTAAGATCCCACAGCTAGAAAGTGTCTAAGGCCAGATTTTTAACACAGGTCTTCTTGACTCCAAGCCCAGTGCTCTATTCACTGAGCCACTTAGTTGCCTCCATGTATTAGGACGGATGGAGACACACACACACACACACACACACGCACGCACGCACGCACGCGCGCGCACACACAGATGGTAAAGACAGATTCTCTCTAGGCTAAGTGCTGGTGATACAAAGATACTACATACCTGCCTTACCAGAGCTCTGATTTTCCTGAAGAGTATGTACAAGATATATACAGGGTAGACAAAAAGCACTTTCGGAGGTAAAGAGATGAGCCGCTGGGGGGACTGGAAAGGCCTCCATTGAAGGAAGCATCCAAGATGGAGACACAGAGCATTCCTGGCATGGGGGACAGCCAGTCAGTGCAAAAGCCCAGTTCCACACCTTCTCTGCACATTAATACAATGAGTCAGCAAATCACTATCATCTATTTATTGAGAAGTTTACACTCCGAAGAGTCACAAGGCTGATCATACACCCTTCTAGCCTAAAGATTCAATCACTGGGGACATAGCCTACAGGACGGGGAGTGCAGGGGGGAGCCTCGTAGTGTAAGGAACCTAAATGGTCTGTAATTTTTTTTTAATCTGCCAACTTCTAAGTTCCATAATTGACACAGAACCAGTGGTGACACAGTAACGAGATAGAAGACGAATGGAGCCACAAAAAATGACCAATATGAATGCTAACATAAGTTCCCTAAGGGCAGGACTATTTCTCATTTTTGCCTTTGTATCTCCAGCACAGAGAATACAGTGGCTTGAACAGTTATTTGATAAATAGGTAATTACTAGATAATTTTCAAATGAATGAAAATAAAAATAAATGAGAAGCCATCTGAAGTGATGAAGAGCAAAGAAAACAAGCTTAAATGACTTTTAAAGCCCCCAACCAACCTTTCGAACTCTGTACCTTACTCTATTTTACAAAGGGGGAAACTGAGGTATATATGGTTAAGTGACTTGCCCACTGTCACACAGCTCATAAGAATGTGAGACCATATTTGAACTCAGGCATTCCATTCCAGGGCACTGTACCACGTTGCTGCCAGATGTACGTTGTCGGGGCAGCTAGGTGGCGCAGTAGATAGAGCAGCAGCCCTGGATTCAGGAGGACTTGAGTTCAAATCCGACCTCAGACACATAACACTAGCTGTGTGACCCTGGGCAGGTCACTTAATCCCATTGCCTAGCTCCCTCCCAAAACAAGTACATTGTCTCCCCCCAAAAGAATGTAATCTTGCAAACAGCAACGCTCCACTTTTATCTTTGTATATCCCTAATATCTAGTTAATTGTGTCTGCCATACAGTCAACACTTAATAAAATTTTGTTGAATGATTTAATAGAAGCTGCTAGCTCTTCAGCATCCTAGAATTGGGCAGTCAGGAAGACCCGAGTTCAAATACTACTTATGTGACCCTAAGCAAGTTATGGAACTGTTTTCAGCCTCAGTTTCCACATCTGTAAAATGACAGTTATAACAACACCCACCTCCTACCACTGCTTCAAGGCTCAAACAAGACATTATTTGCAAAGTTCTTTGCAAACTTTAAAATGCTCAAAAATGCTAGCTATTGTTATATACATACTATTAGTACATTAAAAAAATAGCAACAGTAGTAACAAAATGGTGGAGGGAAAGAGGAGAAAAAAGAAAGAAGCATGTGAGTAAAACAGAGTTATCTTGGGCACCAAGGAGTTTCCATGAATTTTGTTTTAAGAAAGACCTCATGTTTTCCTACAACCTACCTAATCCATAGATAATACTATTTTCCTATTCAAAAACTCCAATTAGATTACGACTAATCTTGTTATCTCAGATAGCAAGGGGAAAATCACTATTTCGGGGAAGCAACAGTGGAGAATTTTTTTGAAGGAAATTTTAACATGAGATAGTTTCACTTCATTGTAAATCTGGAGAAATCAAGCTTCTTCCAGTAAAAGAAATTTACTCTAGAATTTCTCCAGGTTAAAGGTTAGTTGGGAGGGGAAGAGGGGGGGGGGGGGGGGGGGGGGAGGGGGGAAGAGTCGATGTAGAGCACTGGCCCTGGAATCAGAAGGACCTGAGTTCAAATCCAGGCTCAGACACATAACACTCACTAGCTGTGTGACTCTGGGCAAGTCACTTAATCTCAAGTGCCTCACCAAAAAAAAAAAAAAAAGTTAATTGGGGAAAGGAAGCATTTATTTGTTAAGCACCTACTAAGTGCCAGGGCACTGTGCTGAGCATGTTAAACTGAGCCAGACAAAAGTTAAGTATTTGCCCAGGAACATCTAGCTGGTAAGCATTTGAGACCAGATCTGAACTCAGGTCTTCCTGATTTCAGGCTGTAGGGGCCAGCTCTATCCCCTGTACCACCTAGCTGCCTTGACTCCAAATTAAATGCTCTTCCCACTCTCCTGCCCTGATTTTCAAATGAAATTATTTTTACTAAAGTACTTTGTCAAAACGAATCAAAAGCCAAGAGGACAGACCAGCATGCCAGAAGTAGGAAACTCTGATCTGAAGTCAGAAACCATCTGTTCTAATCCCAGCCCAGCTATTGACTAGCTCCAAGTCATGACCTTGGGCAAGTTATTTAAGGAGCCTCAATTAGCTTATCTGTAAAAAGGTTACTACATTTGTATTACTTAAACCTCTCAGTGTAAACTTGCCAAGTTCTGGATAAATAAAGCAACATACATCCCTAAGTAAAGGATAATTACATGCAATGTGAGAATCAAAGGGAAACTTGGCTCTAAAATACTTCCTATGTAAATTTATTATTAATAATACCATAATCTGGAGAGAAAGTTCATAGCTGAAAGGGTAGAGGGAATTTGCATCTGGGGTGGGATCCCATGTTGCCACATGGAATAATAGAATGGCTAGAGAGATGGTTCTGGAGCCAGAAAGACCTGGATTCAAGACCAGACTACTATACATACTGTCTGTGTGACCTTGGGCAAGTCATTTACCAACTTCTAAGTGTTCCAGGCACTTCTCTAAAAGCATAACTTGGAGAGAAAGTTCATACCTGAAAAGATAGAGAGAATTTTCATCTGGGTGGGATCCCAAAACCATTGAAATCACCCACCCAGTTCCAATCCCTATCTATTAAGATTATGATGTTGGCAATTAAACCCTCCCAGTCCCTTAATTAACTGGAAGGGTGGGTGGGTCACAAAGAGACAGCACAACTGACTTTTCTTGTTGCATGGGTCAATAGCACTGGAGCTATAAATTAGAAGGCTGTCGCTCAATCAATAAACATTTATTAAATACTTACTAGGTGCTAGGCACTGTGCTAAAAGCTGGGGTTACAAAAAGAGGCAAAAGTTCTTGCCCTCAAGAAGCTTATGATCTAATGGGAAGATCATATTTTTTTCTACCCTTTACATTTCAATTTAACAAGCATTTATTTTCTCTCTCTCCCACACTCATCCCCAGATTAGAAGAAAAAGAAAAACAAAAGCCATGTAACCAATGTGCAATCCAAAAAAGCAAATTCCTACCCAGTCCATGTCTTAAAACATTTGCCTCATTCTACAATTTGAATCCATTCCCTCTTTGTCAAGAGGTGGGCAGCACAGATTATCATCAGCCCTCTGGAATCATGTCAGGTCACTGAATGCATTGATCAGTATTCTCAAAGTTTTCAAAGTTATCTTTACAGTGTTGTTGTTACTGTATAAATTGTTTTCCTGGGTCTGCTCACTTTCCTCTATATCACTTCAAACATATCTTCCCATGTCTTCTCTTTCATCATTTCTTATGGCACAATTATTCAATTCCATTCACGTAACATAATTTTTCAGTCATTCCAATTGATAGGCACACTCTTAGTTTCCAGTTCTTTCCCACCATGATGAGTCCTTTTCCTCTCTCTTCCTCTCTCCCTCTGTCTCTCATAGGCCTATTAGAGGTAGCACTGGGTTAAAGGGTATACAGCTAGGTGGTGCAATGGATAGAGCTGGTCCTGGAGTCAGGAAGACCTGAACTCAAATCTGGCCTCATACACTTTCTAGCTATGTGACCCTGGACAAGTTATTTAACCCTTGTTTGCTTCTGTTTCACCATCTGTGAAGTGATAACAATAATAGCACTTACCTCCCAGAGCTGTTGTGAGAATCAAATGAAAAAATAATTGTATTTATTAGCACAGTGCCTGTCATGCAGTAAGTGCTATATAAGTGTTAGCTGTCATTATGCTGGGATCAGAATTCGTTAACCAAATATCCTAATAACCAAAGTCAGAAGAAACCTCAGAGAGTGTCTACCCTAACCTACTTCTCTCTTTTCTCCCAGAGCCCCTCACAAAAGTCCCTACTAAGAGCACGCCTTTCTGGTCATCCAGATCTACATGTCCCTAACCCAGTCTCACAGTGGACTCATATCTATATATCCAGCCCTAATATCCACCCCCCCAAACTTCAGTCACACAGCATCCTCCAGTTAAAAAAGCACCTTTGGAAATGAAATAGAAGTGACTGCTACTAAGTACAGGTGTGAATGGAAGGGTCACCTTATGTCTCTGGACCTCAATTAACTATCAGTTATGGAGGTGGAAGGGGCGGGGAGAAACTGATGACCTCTCAGGCTTGTCACTCTAAATCTGGGATACTTTCCTCCAATTCTCTCCAGCTGAATGGATTCCAAATCACAATTTCCAAAACTGAACACACCACCCTCTTCCCTGCCCTTCTCTAAGCTTACCCCACCTACAAATTCATAATCTCTGTCTCCATCCTCTCAGTCACTCAAGAATCCAAATCTTAAGAGTCATTCAAATATGTTATCACCACTTCACCACTCTCCAACTTCAAATCTTGTACCTCCCACCAAAATCTATCTTTTCTGGTTCCAGTCTCTCCACCCACATCACCCGACTAGCCTCCCAACCTTCAGTTCCCTACCTTCTCCAAATCATCATACACAATGGAAGGATATGTGTTCAGTTGTGTCCAACTCTGTGACCCCATTTGTTGCCGAGTCGTTTCAGATGTGTCCGACACTTTGTGACCCCATTTGAGGTTTTCTTGGCAAAGATACTGGAGCACTGTTTGCCATTTCCTTCCCCAGCTCATTTTACAGAGGAGGAACTGAGGCAAATAGGGTTAAGTGACTTGCCCAGGGTCTGTCAATTCAACTTCCTTGAATACGTCCTCTTCTCTCCTCAGACGTCAACACTGCTCTAGAGCAGGCCCTCATCACCTCATGCCTTTCCCAGTCTTCTCACACATTACACCTTTGATCCAGGGACACTCACTTCCTGTCTATTCTGCAAACCAGACACTCCATCTCTCAGCTCCGGGCATTCTCTCAGGCTGTCCTCTGTCCTCTGAATGGTCTCCCTCATCTTCTCTGACTACTGATCTCCCCCACTTCATTTAAGTTCCACCTGAAATCCCACCTTCTACAGGAAGCCTTCTCTAGCCCCTCTTAATTCCAGTGCTTTCTCTCTGTTAATTATTTCCTGTTTATCCTGTGGAGGCAGGTAGGTGGCTCAATGGATAGAGTGCTAGGCCAGGAGTCAAGAAGACCTGAGTTCAAATCCAGTCTCAGCTGTGTGACCCTGGGCAAGTCACTCAACCTCTGTTTGCCTCAATCCACTAGCGAAGTAGCAAACCACTTCAGTATCTTTGCCAAGAAAACCCCATGGACAGTATTGACATGCTATGGTCCACAAGGTCACCAAGACACAACAGAATGACTAAACAACAATTTATCCTGTGTATAGGTTGTTTGTGTGTGTGTGTGTGTGTCTGTGTATGCCTCCTCCATTAGATTATAAGCTCTGTGAGGGCAGGGATCATCTTTTGCCAATTTCCTTAATGAATATCAATGCAAAAATTTTAAATAACAGGAAGACTATAGCAATTTATCACAAAGGTCATATACTACAACCAGGTGAGATTTATTCCAGGAATTCAGGGCTGGTTCAATGTTAGGAAAACTATCAGGATAACTGGCCAAATCAATAACAATAACAAAAATGACATGATTACATCAATAAATGCAAAAAAAGTCTTCAACAAAATACAACACTCATTCCTGTTAAAAACTATAGAAAGCAAAGGAGTCAATAGAGCCTTTCTTAGAATGACAAGCAGTAAGCATCTATAATGGGGATAAACTCGAAGCCTTCCCAGTAAGATCAGATGTGAAATAAGGATGTCCATTATCATCATTATTATTCAATAGAAATGCTAGGTATAGCAATAAGATAAGAAAAAGAAAATGAAGGAATAAAAATGGGCCATGAGGAAACAAAACTATCACTCTTTGCAGATGATATGATGCTATACTTACAGAACCCTAGAGAATCAACAAAAAAACTAGTTGCAACAATGAACTTCAGGAAAGTAGCAGGATATAAAATAAACCCACATAAATCATTGGCGTTTCTATATACTATCAACAAAACCCAGCAAGCTACGATAGAAAGAAATTCCATTTAAAATAACCGCAGACAATATAAAATACTTGGCAGTCTGCCTGCCAAGACAAACATAGGGATTACATGAACACAATTACAAAACATCTTTCACACAAAAAGAGAGTGATTTAAACAACTGGAGAAATATCAATTGCTCACGGGTAGGCTGAACCAATATAATAGAAATGACAATCCTACCTAATTTAAACTACCAAAAGAATTATTTTATAGAGTCAGAAAAAATAGTAACAAAACTCATCTGGAAAAACAATCAAGAATATCAAGAGAAAAAAAATGCTAAGGAAGGTGACCTAGCAGTTCCAGATTTCAAACTAAATATAGTGATACAAAGTGATAATCATCAAAATATGGTACTGGCTAAGAAACAGATCAGTGCAATAGATTAGGTACATAATATACAGTCATATAGTAATTTAGTATTTGATAAACCCAAAGATCTAAGCATTTGGGGTAAAAACTCAACATCTGACAAAAATTGCTGGGAAAACTGGAAAACAGTTTGGCAGAAACTAGGCCTAATTCAACATCTCACACCATATACCAAAATAAGGTCAAAATGGATAAATGATTTAGACATAAAAGGTGGTATTATAAGTAAACCAGAGGAACATGGAAAAATGTACCTGTAAGATAAAGGAAGAGCTGATGACCAAACAAGAGATGGAGATTACAGGAAGTAAAATAAATAATTTTAATTACATGAAATCAAAAGGCTTTTACACAAACAAAACTAATGCACCCAAAATTAGAAGGAAAACAGGAAATGGGGGGAATAGGATCTGCAACAAGTTTCTCTGATAAAGGCCTCATTTCTCATCTATATGGGGAAGTGAGACAAATTTATAAAAATAAGAGCCATTCCCTAGTTGATAAATGGTCAAAGGATATGAACAGTTTTTAGAAGAAGAAATCAAAGTTACCAATAGTCACATGAAAAAATGTTCTAAATCACTAATGATTAGAGATATGCAAATACCACCCCATCCTTTCAGATTGGCTTATGAGACAGAAAAGGAAAATGACAAACGCTAGAGGGAATGTGGAAAAATTGGTAAACTAAGGCACTGTGTTGGTGGAGTTGTGACCTAGTCCAACCACTGTGGAGAACAATTTGGAACTATGCCCAAAGGACTATGAAACTGTGTATACCCTTTGACTCAGCAATATTACCAATCGGTCTGTATCCCAAAGTGATCAAAGAAAAGGGAAAAGGATCTATTTGTATAAAAATATTTATAGCAACTCTTTTTGTGGTGGCAAAGAATTGGAAATCATGGGGATGCCCATCAACTGGGGAATGGCTAAACAAGTTGCGGTATGTGATTATGATGGAATACTATCATGCTCTGTAAGAAATGACAAGCAAGATGGTTTCAGAGAAACCTGGGAAGATTTGTATGAACTCAAGCAAAGTGAAGTGAGCAGAACCAGATTATGTATACAGTTAGAACAGTTTTCTAAGGATGATCAACTGTGAAAGACTTAGCTACCTTGATCAAAACAATTCCAAAAGACCTATTATGAAAAATGTCATCTACCTCCAGAGAGAGAACTGATGATGCTGATTGAAGCACACTTTTTTCAACTTTATTTTTATTGTTTTATTTTGTTTGTGTTTTCTCTTACAACATGGCTAATATGGAAATATGTTTGGTGTAACCTCACACGTATAATTGAAATCAAAGTGCTTGCTTTCTCAACTGGGAAGGGAGAGGGGCAGGAGGGAGAAAGATAATCTGGAGTAAAAAATTGTTTTTAAATGATTGCTAAAATATTTTTACATGAAATTGGGAAATAACTAAAAAAAAATCTGATCTATAAAATAGAACTAATAAAAGCATTTTCCTCACAGAGTTATGAGGATGATCACAGGAGATAGCATATATGAAGTGTTTTGCAAACTTTAGAGACCTATATAAATGTTGGCTATCACGTAGTAGTAGTAGTAGTAGTAGTAGTATCATTAATTTTTAATTTAATTCCAGCTCACAGTTTAACTCTGAATCTAACACTACCTTTCCATAAGAATGGATCACATCCCTACAACCTGGTCAAAGCAAAATTTGCTATAAAAATGTAACATTATCATACTACTATTCTTATTATCATCATTTGTAAAATGAGAGGGTTGGACTATAATCTCCCAGGTCCCTTCCAGCTATAACCATCCACGAATTACTTAAAAGTGGAAAATTGAATCCCATTACAACAAGCTATGATGTCTAAAATTATGTGTTATCCAAAAATTACATGTTTTACTGGAATCTGGCTGCATTAAATATAAGGCTAAGTGGAGGAATTAGCTGGGTCTTAAAAATCTTTTTGTCTAATAGCACTGAGATTTCTATAGAAAGGGATCTGCCACAGGGATTTCAACTTCCAGGTTAAGGAATCTCAGAGTTGATAAATTAGAAGCATCTGGGACTGGAAAATCAGGAAGAACTGAGTTCAAGTCTAACCTCAGACACTCATTAAATGTGTCACTCTGGGTAAGTCATTTAACCTGTTTCTCTCAGTTTCCTCAACTGTAAAGATAATAGCACCTACTTGATCATTATTATAAGTAACAAATGAAATATTTGTAAGAAGCACTCAATATAGTGGTACTTTATAAATGTTTATTCCCTCTTTCCCGTCCATTACCTAATGAACCAGAAATCTCTATATCGTCTCCCAGCAAGTGGTTACCCAGCTGCTGCCTGAACACTGCCACTGAGAGGGAAACTCATTCCTCCTGATTGGAAGGTAGCATTCCATTTTTGTATAGCTTTAATTACTGTGAAATACTTAGTTTCCTTATACCGAATCAATATATGCTTCTTTCAACAGAGTATGAAATGGTAGAGGACTACAAGGGAGGAAGGCGGCTTACATTGCCAGATTTTGAATTTAACTTAGCTATTATTTCTTTGTTACAATGGAGATCAACAGTAAAGGTGTTGAGGAGGTGTGGCTCTGGAATAAGTAGGATGTAAAAACAAAAAATATTAATAAAACTCTTTTTAAAATATTTATTGGATTCTTTCTAAAAGTTTCCTTTTAATTACCACTCCCTGGTCCTAACACTGACCTCTGAGACTGAGCAGAACAAGTCAAGTCTCTTTTGCACAGGACAATTCTTTCAAATATTTGAAGGCAACACTTTCTGACCTGGGGCATGTCATTTAAGCTTTCTGGGTCTCACTTTCCACAGGGTGTTAAGTCTGACTATTAAGGTCTCATGACTGGAAATCCCATGATTGCTATCCTTACCAGCTACCAAGGAGACTATATCTGGAGGTTATATCCAAAAAGATAAGACCTAACACACTGAGTAACAAGACACTGGATTGAAACTCAGTCCTAAGGCTTGTCCAGTACCCAATCCACTTCATTTTCACTCCTGTCCCTAATCTCACTATCCTTTTCATAGGATGCCTCCCGAGCTTGGGATGCTTTGCCCCTCCCATCAGCCTTTTCACTTCCCTGGCTTCCTTCAAAAGCCAGCTCACACACATCCCACTTTCTGCAAGAAGTCTAGTGCCCTCCGCCATCTCTTCCTGGACCAACAGGGAGGTAGGTTTCCCCCCACTTTGTGTATTGTAACTGCAGTGCTTTGTAGAGTGCCTAGCACAATAGTAAGCACTTAAAAAATATATGGTGACTGACTGACTAATCCAGGCTCTGCCAATAACGGGTGGCACACCTTGAGTGGAAGCCCCTTCATCCATCTCTATGAGCTGTCTCCTTCTAGGTCTAAGCTGCTATAATTCTCACTTCCTTCTATAAGGCCAGAAAGGATCCAGAAAACAAAGCTACAGAGGGTGGGGGTAGGCTGGATATCGTATACTCAAGTGGACAAGCCCACTGGATTTGAGGTCAGGAGGCCTAGAGAAGATACCCAATACAGATGATAGATATTATAATTAACACAACAAATGGAAACGGCTTTGCTAACTTTTAAATTGCTATGGAAATATCAGCTATTACTAAAATTATATTATGACCTCTTCAAACATATACGCTAGGGTTTTTCTGAACCCAAAATTTCTTAAGTGTATGGAACTTGCAGGACAGAACCTGCCTCCCTGAGCAGGGCCAGGAACTTACAGTCTGAGAGAATTAGCTTCTTCAATACTGAAAGGGTATAGGGTAGGGCTTGGCTTGCCCGTGATCACAAAGCTAAGTGTTTCTGTCAAGACAAATTGAGAATCCAGCTCTTCCCAACTTTCCTAGAGGGCCCTTCTACCTGTCTGTCACAATAACTCTCACAAACCAGAGTTAAGGAAAGCAAAATATTCAAACAGGGTATACCTATCAGGAAGACCCTTTGTCAGAGAGAAACCCATGATTCAGTTTGCCATGCTCTTCAGATGGTGGAATAACCCCAAATACAATTTCCCTTCCACCACATTGTTGGATGTCCTTTACTCACAAATACCTTTTGAGACAGAGTACAAGTCAAGCCAGTGACATATCAGTCTAACAACCCTAATACAAACATATTTCTTATGCTTTAATGAAAGGAAGTTTAAAATAATCCCCCATTTGTTCTTCTGCAAACTGATGCCGACTTAACAAGGTCCTGAAAGACACCCTCAGGCTATGTACCTAGAAAGTATAAAAGGAACCCTGATAACCTTTAGTATGTTTTTAGGAGAATCACCAGAAAGGTAAAGGGCCCATCAAGCAAAATAAAGAAGGCTGAATCTAAGGAACTCCGGCCATTTACCCTGGAGAAACACAGCCTCAAGAGATGACAAGGTGGCAATTTCCAAATAAGAGGACTGCTAAGGATAAGAGATTACTTTGCTTCTGTTTGGTCCCAGGGGTCATAAGGAGGAACAAGATTATTTCAGTTCAAAATAAGGTCTTCTAATTAGCACTGTCAAAAGATCCAATGGGTTGAATTGGGGTGAAGAGGTGAGTTTCCAGCACTCAAGGGTTTTAAGCAAAGAGGCTGTGAAAGGAATTCTTGATCAGATATGAGTTGAACCAGATGGAATCTAAGGTCCAATCCATCTCTGGGATCAGAACCACAGATTTAGAGCTGGAAGAGGACCTTAAAGGCTGCCTAGTACAATGCCCTCATTTGAGGTTAAGGGACCTGAGAAAGATCACACAGGAATCCATCAATAGGCAAGACTGGTATTTGACTCCTCTGATTTCAAATGCAGTTTCTTTTCCATTGATTGGAACCATCCCTCTACTTCCTGGCCATTCCCAAACCCCGGAGGGCAGAGGACTGTCCTGCTTGCTAGTTTGTATATCTTCAACTCTTAACACAATGCCTGGTACATGGTGAGCATTTGAAAAGTGATTTTTTTCATTCACTGAAACACAGTATGATTCTATGACTGGAGGTTCCACTTGGAAGGATCCCAAGATGAGACCACATTATGACAAACTCTTTTCAGCGCCCAGATCATCAAATTCCCTGAGGCAGAGTCCAAAAACAGACTTTTTTTTTATCTACACATATATATAAAATATATAATATATATGCATGTGTTGGCATTACATCACCTTGAACATTGCTATGTACAAAATTTTTCTACCTTCCAAAATGTTAGCCTAAAGAAAACCTAGTGCTTCAACATTATCAATACAATTATAAATTAGAAGGAAGCACAGTCAAGCAGGACAGTTTTGAAAGCAAGCTATTTTCCCCCCAAGGAATCATTCATTATATGAGTTAGATTCAAAATCTCATACAGAATCCTCTTTTTGTGTTCTACTAGGTATGGGGGGGAGGGGGTGCTTAAATCCAGGATAAAAACAAAAAGAAACTAGGAGCTTAATAAAAGATCAGAATTCAGCTGGACGAAGGAAAAACTTCCAAATTACTAGAGCCAACCAAAGTAGAAATGGGATCCCCTTCATTGGAGGTCTTTCTGTCATCTGTCACAGATGTCATAGAGGGGATAACTGCCTCAAAAGCCTCTTACAGTTTTGGGCCCCTTCCCTTGCCCTCGGTATTTACAATTAAGCTCCAGAAAAAAAATGTTATAACAATAATAACAATAGTAATAACAGTCACAATAATAGCTAGCACTTACATAGCTCTTTAAGGTTTGCAAAATGCTTTACAAATATTACCTTGTTTGATCCTCCCAACAACCTAGGGAAGTAGGTGCTATTGTTTTTATCAGTAGCAGGTGCTTATACTCCACGAAAAAGAGTAAATTACCAGGACCAGGTCAAGAAGGATTAGGTTCTTAAAGAAGCATGCCCAAGGCAATTCAGTGGACCAGCCACAGAAATCAGCCAAGGATTTCGGATGTCAATAGGATAGTAACTGCTAGGGTATGTACTGAGAGGGTCTGCCCCTAAGAAAGGCTAGGGGCCCAGACTGGTAACAAAGAAAGAAAAGACAGAATAGATGGAAAAAATGGCACCCAGTAACGTGTAAAGGTATTTCACATTATTCCATTCTGGCCCAACTGGCCTATTTGTTATTCTTGAAATGTGACATCACATTTTCCCATCTCCATGCCTTTCCATAGGTTGTCTCCCCATGCCTGGAACATATTCACTTCTGCCTCTTAAAACTCTTAGCTCTCTTCAAAGTTC
This sequence comes from Vombatus ursinus, assembly GCF_900497805.2. Taxonomy (NCBI): domain Eukaryota; kingdom Metazoa; phylum Chordata; class Mammalia; order Diprotodontia; family Vombatidae; genus Vombatus; species Vombatus ursinus. The sequence goes on along the minus strand of NW_020954751.1, from coordinate 17,241,030 downwards.
AATTCAGGCGCTACCTTCAACTAGAAGTTCCTTAGTTGTTAACTTATCTATGCACCTGTTTTATGCCCCTGAGGTGAGGAACGTCCTTCATTTTGTCTGGGTATCCCCAGTGCCTCAGCTAATATTTAAACAAATGCTTGCTGAATCAAAATAAACTTGTCCCATCAGAGTTCACATCAAAGATTATAGAATCACAGCTCTATAGCTGAAAGTGACCTCAGAAACCATCCAGTTCAACCTTATCCGTTGTGCCAATGAAGAAACAGGCCTAAGGAGTCAGCTTCACCCTCAGGAAGCCAGCTGGTGAAGTGGATACAGTACTGTTTGGAGTCAAGAAGCCAAGTTCATATCCAGTCTCAGACCCTCCATAGGCAGTCACTTAACCTCTGTTTGCCTCAGTTTCCTCAACTGCAAAATGGGGAAAATAATAGCAAAATAATAGCACCTACCTCCCCACCCAGAGGATCAAAAGAGATAAAGTATGTGTAATGTGGTTAGTACTGTGAGTGGTACATAGTAGGTATTTAATAAATGTTCAAAGGGTCACATGAATGTTAAGTGATGGAAGTGGGGTTTGCACCCAAGTCCTCTGATTTCCTGAATCAGCACTCTTTCCACTGCACCGTCCTATATCTCCAAGATAAAGTCCACTTCAAGAAAAGAACATATTCCCTTTCCTCAACCCTGGACACAGAGTGGGTATGACTGCTATGGGTTAAGTTCTTGTGGCAGAAGAAGACAGTTATCATAGGTTCTTCTTTATATCATTTCCTAATTAAATTTCCTTAGGCTCAGATCTGGTCAAGTCACTCTTATGATCAAAATCCTTTCATGGCTTGAGGGGTATGGGGAGGGGAAGGGTGTGAATTAAATTTCAAACTCCTTAAGTAATAAGTTCAAGTCCATCCATAAATAATTCATCACTAATGTATCAACCTAGTCCTCTCAAATACACAGTAACTGGAATTGGAAAATTATTTAGTTCAACAACCTTAGTTAAAACTGAATCAGGTGCTGAGATGAGGTCAGTCAATGAACATTTATCAAGTATTTTACTACGAAGCAGACACTGTGCTCAGTACTGGGGGCACAAAGAAAGACAAAAGACAAATACTACTCTCGAGGGGCTCTTAGTCTGATGGGAGAGACAACACGCAAACCACCATGTACAAACACAAGCTTTATACAAGACAATTTGGAGATAATCAGCAGAGGAACGGCACTAAAATTAACATCAGGAAAGGCTTCCTGTGGAAGGTGAGATGTTAAAAGAAGCCAGGGAGGCCAGAAGGTGGAGATGAAGGGAGAGCCTGGAGGGCCAGCCAGTGAAAATGCCCAGTCAGGAGATGGAGGGTCTGTCTTGTGCCACGGAGAGCAAGGAGTCTGGTGTGACTGGGGAGGGATACAAGGTGTAAGAAGATTGGAAAAGTGGGATGGAAGGGCAGGTTATAGAGGGATGTGAATGCCAAACAGAGGGTTTTATATTGATCCTAGAGGTGAGAGAGACACACTGAAATTTACTGAGCATAGGGGTGACATGGAGAGTCACTTTGGCAGCCGTGTGGATGGAGACTGGAGTGGGGACAGACTTGTGGCAGACAGACCAATCAGCAGACTGTTGCAATAGCCCAAGAATGAGGTAATCAGGGCCTTCATCAGAGTGGTGGCAGTGTCACAGGAGAAGGGGGGAGGGGGATGTTACAAAGTTAAAGTTGACAAACCTTGGCAAGAGATTAATGGGGGGAAGGAGGAAAAGGTGAGAGGGAGGGAAGCAGAGAAGGAGAGGAAAGAGAGGGGAGAGGGAGAGAGAGAGAAAGAGAAAGAAAGGGTCAAGATAACACCTAAGTTTTGAGACTGGGAAGGATGGGTAGTGGTGCTCTTGTCAGTAACAGGAAAGTTTGGAAAGACGGGGATTTTAGAGCTGGGGATGGAGAAATAAGGAGTTCGGTTTTGAACATGTTGAATTTAAGATGTCCAGTGGGCAACAGAAGATTCAAGACTGGAGGTCAGCAGAGAAGTTAGGGATGAATAAGTAAAGTAGATGTGAGAATCATCAGCATAGAAATAATTGATTCTAAGTGCTGATGAGCTCACCAAGTGAAACTGAATAGAGGGAGAAGATGGCTTAGGATAGAGTCCTGTGGGATACCCACAGTTAAGGGGTGTGATGTGGATAAAGATCCAGCAAAAGAGGCTTGAGAAAGATTGGGTGAAATAGGTAGGAAGGGTGAGATTAGCCTCCGGAAAACCTAGAGAGAAGAGAGCATCGAGGAGAGTTCGGCTGACTGCAGAGTTCTTAACTGACTGCCTTCCAAAAAAGAAATGGAGGTCTTCAGTACAACAAAGAGGGAGCAGCACTGTTACCTTGTTTATCTGAAGACAAGACAGCCCAGGGAAAACTGAGGGTCATCACCTGTCGATGCTAGGGCCTAGATCCTTGAGAAACTCAACACAGTTGACTATTTTAAAACCAAATAAAAACAAACTGTTTCAAAGACTGCTTTAGGGAAGTCAGTGTTTCTAACAGAGAAGGGGAGACAGCAGTAAGAAGGACAAGATAGCCTGAATAACCCTTAAAGACTCCTATGATTATTCATTCCTCACCCATAAAACAGTGAGGGGTTTAAGAAAGGGCCATAACCAGCTTTATTTAGTTATCCCATTTGCTAATAAGTAAATGCTAAAACCAAGGTGCAGAAGAGTTAATAAATTGTCAGAGCAGGAAAAGACCTTGGTCAAAGGTGTTTAACACCACCATCACCCATCTCCACCCCTCTTCCCCCCCCCACCAAAAAGCTTCAGTTCTGCACAAGAGAAATCAAGAGAACACTGAAATCTGGAAAAGAAACAAAATGAACAGCACCCAAACTTATAAACAGCACAGATTTTGTGAATGCCCTTACTGTTAAATAAACACAAGAAAATGGGGCTAATAATAAAAATTTGCATAACACTTTTAAATTGGCCAAGCATTTAATAAACTCAGCCCCACATAAGCACTGTGAGGTAGCTGTTGAAGGTATCATTATTCTCATTTTACATAAAAGAAAGACATAGGCTTAAATGACTTGCCCAGGGTCACATAGCTATGAAGTACTAGAGGCAGAATTTGAACTCAGGTCTTCCGGATTCTAAATTCAACAATTTAAGCAGCTATATCAAACTGTATCTGAAAACACTGCTTATATTTACATAGAACTCTACAGTTTACCAAAGGCTTTTCTTACAATAATGAAGAAGCTGAGTCTTATGAAGGTTATGACTTCATCCAGGGTCACAGGGATTAAGGTGTTAAGAGACCTGCACACTCAAGGTCACTTGGCTTCAAGATCAAGGTTGTTTCCTCTTTGCAATGCTGCCTCTTTCCAAACTGGATCTCCCTAATACAGTGAGAGATGATCTCTCACTGTTTCATTCTGAAAATGAACTCTCTCTCTCTCCTGCTCAATCAATGGGCCTCCTCCTTTCATCCCAGATAATTGGCCAGGGCCCAAGACTTTCCAGGCTCCCAGAAGAACAAAACCATATTCGACAAGCACAGAATGCTTTTCTTTTCCCAAGCCCATTGGCTCTGCAAAAGCTATGGGGAAGCAGTTCCTGTGTCCGACACAGCCTCCCATGCAAAGGCTTCTTATTCCCATTGTTCACCGGCCTCCCACAAAAAAGAAGGGAAATGCCTAAAAGCAGGCCATGTGGCTTCTTAATGCAAGATGTATGTTTTCTCTTTGTGCCAGAGCATAAGGCTGGGTGAGGGAGGGAGGAGATGATGCTGAAAAATCTCTTTTTGGTGCAGAAGGAATACATTTTTCCTCCCCTTCACTTAATTGGCCCAATGGAGCCAAGGAAGGGTCTCCTTTCCCTCTTAAGCCTATTTGGCAGAAGCACAAACCACAGAAGTGCCAAAAAAAGACCCCTTTCAGACACAGCAGATGGAAGACTGTTCTCTGGGACGGCCTGGAAAGAAAGCTCTGCAATTTCCTAGATGGAGTTAAAGGCTAGTCTGTGGTCCCGAGGAAAGGTCAACAGTACTGATAAATCTGGCCATGAAACAGAAAGCCAAAGGTCTCCAGCCCCTCCGTGCAAGTGCATGTGTAACTGCTAAAAATACCTGCACAGAGAGAACCAGGCAACAAACCCACTAAGCCCAGAAACACACTCTTCATCTACACATCTTTCTAACATACAAAGACAAGCTTGGCCATCAATCCAAACTTAAAGAATCAGAAAAAAAAAAAACCAAACCAAGGACATCATAACTTCAGAAAAATAGGTGGGAGGGAAGGGGATAGGTACAATTACCAGTTTGTTTTTTTCATTGTTATTATTTTCCATATCACTTTAAATTTCCAAATATCTTCCTCCCTCTTCTCTAACCCAGAAGGCCATTTCTTGTAACAAAGACTTTTTTTAAGAGAGGAAAAAAACAGTTCAACTAAGCTAACCAAGACTTCTACTAGGTCTGACAGTAGTATATGCCATGTTCCATACCCACAACCTCCCCCAAATCGGCAAAGAATGTTTTCTCACCTCTTCTGAGGTCCACTTGATGACTGGTTTATTAGTTCATTGTTAAATCAATCTTACTATGCTAATTTCCTGCAGGTTCCTAGTCCTCAAAATTAAGGAAATCATTTGCCACTAAGAGCAATCTCTAATATAGAAAACCTCTGAAAAAGAGGTCTGCTTGGGCCAATGTAAAACTAATTGGTTTTCAACGGCATTAATCACAGAGGGCACCAGAAAGCAGTACTCTGGATGAGAATTTGAAGAATCACAACCAATAATTCTCTGTTTAGCCCTGGGAATGTACAGTGTTGGGAGGAGGGAAAAGAGGGAAGGGGAGAGAGAAAAGGCATTGGGGTGTCTGAACAGAGAAGAGAGAGAAAACAAAAAGGCAAAAGTCGGAAAGAGGGAAGAAGTCAACAGGAAAAAAAAGGGGGTGTTTTTGTTGTTTTGTTTTTCCGTTTGTTTTGTTTTGTTTTCTGGATTGGCTTTCCTCAAGTCCAGATGGTGTCAGTGAAAATCAACAGGAAACACTGGCCAAGTCAAAGAAGCAGACAGAACATCACTGGACCAAGTCTCAGACCAGAGCTCCAGAATAATTAAACTCTTCTTGCAAGTAAATATGCCTAATAACACTGTCCTCTCTACTTCATGTGTCCATTACAAAAGAAGTACAACAACGATGGCCTTTGTCCTAGTCAATTTCTTACACGGAGAAATAAAATAATATTCTCACCTCCAAGAAGTTATTATCAGTGGCTCAAACACTTTGCATCCAAATAAAGCTAATTAGAGGCTAGTCTGCCATTCAAAGCCAGAGATTCATCCAGGTCTCTATGTTAAAATTATTCCTTTTTCCCAAAGTTTCTCCCATCCATCCATCCATCCATCGCTACTCACCCCCATGACAAATGTAGTCTTCTTTCTATTCCTAATTTCTGAAGGATTATCTATAACCACAAAGCACTGACAAGTGAACAAGTCCAAACTTGTCAACCCCAAAATGCTAATCAGGCCTCCAACAACCCACATTATCAGTGAGCTGCATTGCTGAGGACAGTCCAAACTGGAAGCTAGCTTTCATGGGCATTTCTTCACGGATTTTCCCCAACTTCAGTCTAAGAGTTCAATAATTCAGCTCCACAGTTAGGGAACGTGGGGATGACTATGGGAAACCTCTCCCTGGGAGGGGTGTGGGGGGGGACTCTAAGCCCCCAACAGCAATATAAATTAGATCACCCCACACTGGCTTTCCTCTGTGCATCAACCCTTTCAGGGGAAGGGGGAGGGGGAGGGGGAGGGGGAGGGGGAGGGGAAGGGGAAGAGAAGGGACGAGGTCTCTGGCCTGAAGTCACTTGGTACAACTGAACAAGATAGTGATATTCCAGAACTGCTGGAAGGTTAATTTATGATATTAGCACACGTGCAGTCCCTGATTGCTCTTCCTGTAAGTCTACACCCTAACCATAAATGCTTGCATAAATAAAATATTTGCCGAGGGAAATCAATCTAATTGAATCAAAAACGAACCCCTCCCCCCCAAAAAAACCATAACTGGCTCAAGTTCAACCTCCTGTCCACACCATTAAAGCAAAAATATTAAGTTAAGTTTCAAACACCCAAAGTAAAACGCTGGAAGTTTGTTAGATATCAATTTATCTCTCCCTTTATCCCCCCCCACACCCACCTTGCTATTCGGAAAACAACTTAAACAAGGCCAGGTTGGTGGGGGAGGGAAACCTCGGGAGGATTAGAGGCGAAGAGGAATAAACAGCCAAAGCAGCCTGAGCATGTACCCGAAAAATATAAAACCAGGATCCAAGGGTCAGAGACCCCAGGCGGCACTGATTTCGTTTTTGGTGTGTTTTTTTGTTTTTAAGTCTATTTTCAGAGATTGGCTCGGAGACCCCTGACCAAGTGCAAAAACTCCAGCATTATATCTGGACATTAGCCACTCGGTGACACGTTCTCGGAGATATCCAAACTCGATGGCAGCCTTAAAGTCTCATCACTGGAAAAATGCATGACAAAAAACACACAATAAATTGTCAGCCCGTTGGTTTCGTCAAAGTACTCACTGCGCATCACTACCCGAAATGCAATGGCTTGGAGAGTATCAAGAAGTCTAAGAAAAATGTCAACTTACTGGAGGGTGAATCCGACCCTGTATCCAAAGGTCATCGAGCGGCTAAAATCCCTTCCCGAGCGTAGATCCAAAAGGGGTGCAGCGACGGGTCCGGAGGGGTACGGTCGCCCACTTCCAGTTTCCGAGGCAGCTCGCCCGAGCCCGTTTTCCCCCCATGTGCTCGGGCCGCCGCACGCGCTCGCCTCAATGGAACGTTGTGCTGGCGAGCGGCCCTCTGACGTCACGAGTGCTCGCGAAGCCTCTGTACGCCGCGGCGGCGGCGGCGGCGGCTCCTGCTCCCCGCTGCCCTGCCGCGCGCGCCCGACGAGGCCAGTCTGCGTGCATCCCGGGGCGCCCGGCGCTGAGAGGCTGGCCCTGCGAAGGCAGCAGGCGTCCCACCTCCACTCCCCCGCTCAGGGGCCCATGTCCCAGGATCCGCGGGACGAGCGGGGAGGAGAAGGGAGAGAAGTGATGGATGGGCCGCTGCGGCGCGAGGGCCCACATGGTGTGGGGGAGGGGACGCGCGTCTCCCTGGGTGTGCGCTCGCTGCGCCGTCGGCCCCGGACGAGACTAGCGGGAAGGGCATTGCTGGCCCTTTAAGGGACCCTAGGAATACAGATACACGTGCGCGGGGTTTTGTTTTGTGTTTTTTTTTTTTAATGGGGGAGGGTAGCGGGAAGAGGGTGCTGCGGGGTCGGTGCATTTCCTGGACAGGTTTAGATTCCTTGGGCCTGAAGGTTTTAGGATCCCTACCAAGAAAAGGGACCTAGCCTGGTGGAAAGAGCAGTGGGTTGGAAATCAAGATACTAGGCTAGTCTTGGCTTTGCTATTCTACCTGCAGTATGCAAATACAACCTCACGGCTTGTTTTGAACAGCAAGTAAGATAGTGAGTGCAGAAGGCATACATTTCAAACAACTGCTATAAATGTCAGCTCTCAATAAGTCACTTCCCCTGCCTTTGCCTCAGTTTCCTCATCTAAAATGAAAGAGTTGAACTGGAGAGCATCGGGGGATCGTGGGATTTAAAGTTGGAAGGGAGAAAGGAAGCCTGGTGAAGTAGGAATAGTAATGAACTTGGAGTCAGGGGACCTGAGTTTGAAATGCCAGTTTTGACCTTGGGCACGTTACTTCACCTCTGAATCTCGGCTTCCTCACGTGTAAAGTCAAAAAGGCTAGTTAACCTCTAAGAACCTTTCTGTGCCTAAATCTATGAACATATGAATCTTAGATATTAATAATTCATATTTATTTAGTATATATAAGTTTACAGAAGAGCCTTCCTCTCCATCATCTCCATGAGATGAGTAATGCAAGTATTAATTACCCCAATTGTACAGATTGAGAAACTGATGTTACCTGCCCCTGGTTATAGAGCACTGGGACCCCTAAGATCTGAGCCCTTTCCATTTTACTACAGGAAAATGAAAATGCTGCTGCACCTTGTTGCTCTAGAAAGAGCTTATGTTTGGTATCAAAGTACCTGGAATTGAATCCATTTATTTCCTTAGCTAAATCCCCTTACAGTCTCAGGGCCTCAGTTTCCTTCTCTGTAAGAAAGCTGAAGCAGCAGAGCTAAATTACCTCGGCAGTCCCTTCCAGCTCTAAGTCTGTATGATCCAGAATATCCAAGATCAAGCTAGTCCAGCACTTTCATTTTTAAAATGCCATTAGTACCTGAGGCCTAGATGGGTGAAGTGATTTGCTCGTGGTGACAATAAACAAATGTCAAAGCCAGGGCTCAAAGTCAGCTCTTCTGATTCCAAAGCTAGTGCTCTTTCCACCCCACCTGGTAGGGACAGCACCCTGGAAGTAGAGAAGCTTGCTTTCCTTCCCCTCTCCAGTCGCTGAGGATTGATGTGCACAGTTTGGGGCCAGGGCCAGCCTTCAGAAGTTATTCCTCTCATTTTACAAATAGGTCACCTGCTTAGTCAGAGAAGTAATCAAGAATATAATCTTTGTTTATCAATGAGTGTATGTATGATGGCTGAACTGTAAGTGATCCATTGAAAAGTTCTTTTTTATATCCTTTGAAAGAGATAAAGAGACAAATAAACTAACAGAGCCATCCCTAGTGGAGCCAGGATACAACACCATCACACCACACCAGACCACATTCTCTACCATTTTCACCAAAGTAGAATCTGAAAAAAAAATCTGATTACAGTGAACATAATGGAAGCCATGAAAGGAAAAAAGAGAAAAGTAGAGAAGTAACAACTAACTTGAGGAGGAGAGGGTCCTGTATTTCCAGGGTCCCTATACCTTTGGGAAAATTCTGAATAGTATCTCATATCATGTTTCATTTAGTGCCATTAACCTGTCTCCCAAACATTAATTCAGTCACTCACTTAATAACTATTTAAGCATGGTATGGGACAGGCACTATGCTAACAGCTAAATATACAAAGAAAGGCAAAAGATTGCCCTCAAGGAGCTTAGAGTCTGATGGAGGAGCCAACATACAAACTACTCTACATACAAGATATTTAAAGGATAAATTAGAAATAATCAACAGAGACAAAGCACCAGAATTAAGAGGGATTTGGAAAATCTTTCTGTAGAAAATAGAATTATAGTTGGGACTTGAAGGAAGCCAGGGAAGACCGAAGGCAGAGAAGAGGAGGCAGAGCATTCCAGGTATGGTGGACAGCCAGTGAAATGCCCAGAGTCAAATGGAGTGTCTTGTGTGAGGAACAAGTCAGGGTCACTGAATCACACACTATGGGGAGAAATGTCAAATGTAAGAATACTAGAAAAGTGGGGTGGAAGGGTAGGGTTTGAAGGACTTTAAATGTGAAGCACATTTTATATTCAATCCTGATAGGGAGACACAGGTTTATTGAGGTGTGGGGTTGGGAGGAGGTGACATGATCAGACCTGTGCTTTAAGAAGGTCATTTTGAAAGCTGTGAGGTTTACTAACTGTGTGACTCTGGGAAAGTCACTTAACCCCCAATTGCCTCACCAAAAAATAAATAAATAAATAAATAAGCTGTGAGGAAGATGGATTGGAATGGGGAAAGACTTGCTTCAAGCAGACCAACCAGCAGGCTCTTGCAAAAGTCTTGGTATGAGGTGATAGAAGGCCTTCCCTCCCAATGGTGGTAGTGTCAGAAGAGAGAAGCAGGCCTACAGGAGAGATGTACTGAAGGTGGAAACAACAGGCCTTGGCAACAGATTAAATATGAGGAGGGAATGAGAAGGTGGAAAGCCAAGAATGATGAAACCTTTCAGGTTTCAAACCTGAGCAACTTGGAGTATGTACCCGTGACAGGAAGTTAGGGAAGTTGAAGAATTTAGGAAGAGGGGAGGGTTTGGGGCTAATGATAATGAGTTTTCCCAACTTTCTTATTAAATGATTGTCCCCATATATTTCAAGGGGGATAAGGGTGTGGAAGAGTTTTGACCTAGTTATGAACTGGTCTGACAACCAGCCTCACAGTACAGAGAAGTGCAAAACCAGAAAGTTGACCACTAAATAATTTTTCCCAGTCATAACAACACTCATTGCAATCTCCTCCAGTCAAAATAATTCACTAAAACAGGGAGAGAGCAAGCATTTATTAAGTGTTTGCTATGAACCAGGCACTGTACTAATTGCTGGGGATACACATATAATCAAGGAGCTTCAATTCTAATGGTGGAAACAAAAAACAGCTCAATTTAAATGCCACTTCATCTCTGACATTTTTCTTATCCCTCTCCCTCCCCATAACTCTCTTGCTTAGACTTCACCTCGACTTTTGTCTAAAACCTCTTATCAAATAATACTCTGGATTGTACTGAGCAGAACATCAACTAGAGTTGAGCTCTTCTGAGAAGGCTGTTATTATTCAGTCATGTCCCACTCTTCATGACCCCGTGGACCATACTGTCCATGGGGTTTTCTTGGCAAAGACACGAGTGGTTTGCCATTTCCTTCCCCAGGTGATTAAGGCAAATAGAGGTTAAATGACTTTTCCAGGGCCACACAGCTAATAAGTGTCTAAGGCTGGATTTGAATCCAGGTCTTCCTCACTCCAGGCCCAGTGCTCTATCCACTGAGTCATCCAGCTACCCCAAACTAAGAAGATACCCCCTTCAAAATGTTGCTGTGAGGAAAGCACTTTCATCCTTAAAGTATTGCCATCTAATAAGAGTGCATAAAAACTATTATTTTTAGTAATAGCAATTCCACAAATATTTATTTGGCTTGGCTGTTGTTCAAGCCTTACCTGTAGATTCAGCTCAACTTCCAAATTTGGGATCATTTCTAACCTTAGGAAGGAGGTTTGTAAGGAGCCTAATGTAAGATGGAGGGAGGTTTATTGAGTTAATCACTCACCATCCCCACTTAAAGCTAATCGTGTGAGAACACATATATGCAAACAATCTGTGATCAAAGGCATTATATTGAATGCTAACAACCTAGTTAATGATGTTGGGAAGAAGTCTGGTGCTTCAACCAACTGGATGAAATAAAGTGATGTGACTCTACAAAGGAAATGGGTCATAATTGGTTGAGGAGATGTAAAATGAAATAAAAGACTTATGTAAAATGGCAAACCAGTTTGAATTCTAGCATTTAAGTGGCAGGCCAGCTTAGAGGAGAAGGTTGTCTAACCAAACCCCTGAGAGGAAATCAAATGGCTTGCACAAGAAGAGTCTCTTTCTCCTCTTTGCCTTGACCAGAGGCTAATTTTATGAACTTTGAAAGATCACATGAGAGGCCTAGCACTATCCATCAAAGAGAAATGATCTTCTACAGTCTTCATCAGGAATGGAGAACAAACTAAATTGACTGAGGAAAGGCAGCTTCAGGACTTTACAAGGAACCCAGCAGAAAATTGTGCCACGCCTAAGGAGAACATCATGAAGACGCTGTGAAGGGAAGAAAAGGACTTGTAATAGTCACGAGATGTGAGTTTTCCTCTTTGCCACTTGAGCTCTTAAAGAATGAGTCTCTTTCCCCCTAGACTCTCTATGTCATTGTAGGAAAATGTGTCCCAGACTTTTGAAGGAATGCTTATTCTGAATGTTCTTACTATACTTCCTTAATAAAATACTCTTCACTAAGACCTAAATCTATCTTGCTATTGATACCAACTGGTAATCATTGAGGAAAAGCATACTGGTGGGGGCTCATGGAGTACAGCAGTAGAGAAACTACTCCCAACTCTTCAGGCTTACTCCTAGAGCCCTGAATGGAAAAGTAGCCAGCCACCCCTGGCAACTCACCACAATCTCTTTCAACTGTAATAACTTCATCAAAGTCTTATACACTGACAGGCAGAAAGAACATTTATTAAACACTCATTATGAACCAGGCAGTGGTAAGCACTGAGATACAAATATAAGCAAGAAACATAGCCCCTTCCCTGCCAGCACAAATGGGGATTGGAAAAGTGAACCCAGACTTACTTCAATGTTATTGCTTATTCTGTGATTCTCCAGCTTACCACAACTGGACCCTTATCTTCATACCCTCATTTCTCATTGTCAGGCCTATGAACCCCAATGGCCTCAAGTCTCCAGGTGTGAACCCCTAACAGGTTTCAAATCAGATCACTCCAATCATAGGATCAAAGATCTCAAGTTGGAAGGGATTTTAGAAGCCATCTATTCCAAACCGTTCATATTACATGCCAGTTGCCAGCTTTGCTGATTGCTTGCCTTACTCTTCACCCTGACTGGATTGACAACCTATTTGTGGGCTCTGCTGTAAACACGTCTTTCCTGTTTCCTACTCCCCTCCTTAAATTAAGCCTGGTCTCTGATCTCCTTTCCAGACATGTGTGCCTAGTTCTGGGTCAGTAGTCCTCAGAGAAATCCTGTGTTTAGATTACTGACTTCTGCCTACCTTGTGGGATAAAGAACTTAGTGTAGGAGAAAGCACACCAGACTTGGAATCCAGAAACTTGTGTTCCCATCCTGGCTCTGATGCTATCCAGAAGTTCCAATCCAGATGTTCCTAGCCTCCTACTCTTATTTTATCCTACAATTTATCATTTATTTCACAAATTCTCCCTTATAACAAGTTGGGGGGGCGGTGTGGTATAGTGAATAGAGAGCTGACTTTTAAGCATATACCAAACACTTTAATGATTGTTCACTTAGGCTCAGGTCCTGCTTCTGACATACTGATTGTATGACCCTGGTTAGGTCAACCTCTCAGTGCCCGGACCAACTCTTTAAGCCTACAAGTTGCAAATCAGATGCTGATCTCTTTTGGTAAATGGAGTTTCCTCAATAATAATTCTGTTGTGAAATTACCTGTCCAGTTCAATAAGAAAAGACAAAAGCAGTTAAAACAAAATCACCTACAGTGACTCTGTCTGACAGTGTATAAAACATCCTGTACCTGTAGTTCACCACCTCTCTTTTGGGAAGAGAGAGATTCAATTCATCATTGGTGTACTCTTGGCACCAATAATGGTCCTTGTACTTAAACTGAATTAAAATGTCCTTAATTGAATTCTTTTAATTTACATTATTGAGTTCATTGCTTATAGTATTAGGCTCTGTTTTATACACTCAGTATCATTTAAAACAAGCCTTCGTATTATTTTTTCTCTGAATTCCTCCTAGTCATCATTTCTTACAGTACAATAATATTCCATTTTATTCACCTACCACAATAAGTTCAGTCATTCACAGTATTTTCATTTTTTTTTTAACCAAATTAAGGACAGATTTAGAGCCAAAGAAATTAACAGGAAAAACAATGGAAGAAGAGATAAAGAGAATAAAAGCACTTCTGAGACTTACCTGCCTTTGTAGTACTCAATTTCATCTTTGAGTCATGTTCTAAGTTCAAGGACAGGGCCAGGATCTCGAGAATAAGACCTCTCCCAACAAGATTAGAGTCTTCACCTATCTTAAATGAAGGCCTTTACTAGACCTTTTAACTTCATAAATGAATTAATCTGGGGCCAGATTTAAAGGGTGTTCCTCTTAGTTGTTAAGAAATTCAAAATTACCCAAGTTAAACCAAAAACTCAAAGTCTTTTGAAAAATTGCTTGGTTATACTTCATTCTTTTCCCTTCTTAATTTCCAGATGTATCCTTCCCCTCACCCTGTCAATTAAGCCATCCCTTATAACAAATATTTTTTTAAAAAGATTTTTGAAAGGTCAGTTCAACAACACCAACCAACATGGACTACATCTGATAGTTGTACAATATTTCTCAGTTTCCTGATTCTGCAGTAAAGGGAGGGAAGTGCATTTTCTCAAGTCTTTTCTCATGGAAACTTTGGTCATTATGATTATACCCTATTGTTCCATTATTTGGTTCCTTCTGTTAATGTTGTTGTCATTTTGTATATTGTTTTCCTAGTTCTCCTTACTTTGCTCTGCGTCAGTTCATATGAATCTTCCCATGAATCTCTGAAATCTTAATACTGGTCATCTTTTATACTGCAGTAATTTTCTATTGAATTCACATACCACAATTTATTTAGTCATTTCTTGATCAATAGGCATTCACTTTGCTTAGTTCTTTGCTACACCAAAAAGTATAGTTATCAATATCATGATGTATGTGACACCTTTCTTTCTGTTTTTTTTTTTTAATTTGTTCAAGAGGTAGGGATATCTTATTCACTTTCCCTTTTTTGGCACAATTACAAATTGTTTTAGCCTCTCTTTTAATGACAAAGTATATTTACCTCTTTAATCTAAAGTTCTGGGCTGAGCACTACCAATTCTGCCAAAAGATATTTATGCAATGTATTTGGCACCACACCTCACATGGAACTACAAGGCATTCTTTGGCTTGAAACATTTTGTATAGTTGTAAAAGTACCTTTTTCTGTCCAAATGCCATAAAAATAATAATATAAATGTACAGGTTACAAATGACATTGTCCATAACAGTATAATTTGGAGTCTAGAGTTTTAAGATATAGTGGAAGTTTTTTGTTTTTTTTAAGGTTACCACAATCTAGTTAATAATCTCATTTTAGGGGCAGCTAGGTGGCACAGTGGGATCGAGCGTTAGCCCTGGAGTCAGAAGGACCTGAGTTCAAATCTAGCCTCAGATACTTGACACTAGTGTGTGACCCTGGGCAAGTCACTTAACCCCATTGCCTAGCCAAAAAAAAGAATCTGATTTTAAGTAGATTTTATTTTTAGTTTTATTTTCTTATCCATGAAATAGCAATTCATTTTTTAAAAACCAATGTTTTAAAGAGTTCTTTAAATGTACATTTTTTTTTCCCTTGGTAATAACTGGGCAAGGCTAAGTTATCTCTAAGTTCTCTTTTAGATATAAATCTACAGTACCATCATATGAGTAAGTGCTTAGCAGAGAGCACGAAATCGTTGTTTATGAATAATCAGTTGGCTTGATATGATTAACCAGCATTCATTATTTCTGTTGCTGCAAGGATAAACAAATTCTACAGTGCTAACTTGAAGTCAAGGAGATTCCAAAAGGCTCAAATACCACTCCAGACACTAGCTGTGTGATCCTGAAAAAGTTGTTTAGTTTTTGTGAGCTTCAGTTACCTCATCTACAAAATGGGGGATAATAATAGTTAACCACCTCACAAGACTGTTAGGAGAATAAGTGAGATAATATATGTGAAGTGCTTTGCAAACCTTAAAGTGCTATATGTGTAACTATCATCATTATTATCTTTTCTATTAGTCATCAAATTCTTAGCCCAAACAACTGTGTGTGTGTGTGTGTGAGTGAGAGAGAGAGAGAGAGAGAGAGAGAGAGAGAGAGAGAGACAGAGACAGAGGAGTTGAGGAAAGAGAGAGAAGGAGGAGGAGGAAGAGGAGGAAAGGAGGAGAGAGAGAGAGAGAAAGAGGGAGGGAGGGAGAGAGAGAGAGAGAAAATGTGTTTTTTGCCTTCCTCTGTATCCCCAGCACAGTGCCTTCCAGTGCTTACTGATGCACAGAGTAACAGACCAAGGGATGTAGAGAGAAGGAAATGAGTTTTAAGTACATCTAGGTGTTGCAAACAACCTAAAGAGTAACAATAGATTATAACTGAGGCCGAGGAGGCTACTCGGTATAGAAAATGCTGAATTTGGAGTCAGAGGACCTGCGTGAAAGCCTTCCTCTGTTTCTAACTATCTGTTTGATACTGTGCAAGTCACTCACTTGCCATGGGCTTGTTTCCTCATCTATAAAATGAGGAGATTGTACTAAATGGCCCCTGAAGTCCCTTCCAACACTTAGAGCTACGATTCTACAATTGCTAGAGAGGAGGCGGCTTAGAGTAGTCGCAAGAGTGCTCAGTGGCTACGGCATCAGAGGACTGGGTTCAAATCCCAGCTCCCCCTTTGACCCTTAAGTTACCTCTTCTGTAAAATGAAGGATCTGGACCAGATGAACTCTCAAATTCCTTCTAGCTGTGTGGCATCATCCCCCGATACAGATAGAAAATCAGTTTCCAAAAAGGCACCTTGGGAATTGAAGAATAATGACTAACACTTTAGTCAAACCCAAGACAACACTTGACCTAGATTTTCCCATATGATAATAAACCAAACCTTACGTGCAGGAAATAGCAAAACAGACATCATTGAGGATATCTGTGACCTGAAAAAGAGGTGTACTTCTCCCAAGGAAGTCAAGAAAATAAAATAAAATAAATAAAATAAAAATAAAATAAATAAATAAAAAATTAAATTAAATTAAATTAAATAAATAAATAAAAATAGATAAAACAGCGGAGTGATACATTATGACTCCTAAAAACCACCAGTGGAAGGCCCCCAGCAAACTGGGGTAGATTTTTAAAATAAAACACAGCTAAGAATAAGACAGGATTAGAAGAGATTGCTGTGTGTCTGTGGAGGGAGTTCCCAAACTAGTAGAATCACAGATCTGTGATGTTATCAAAAAATAAGTTTTTTAAGATAGTGAAGTGATACATACTTATTTATGTCTCTTAGCAAAAATGCCCTGACCTCACCGAATTACAAGCAATGAAAATGAGCTTTAGTAAGACGTGCTTTTAAAATATGGTCTATGAATTCATACATATGCAAACATTTATCAAGCCCCACATTTGCAGAACAAACTCCACAAGGAAATATTCATTGTCAGCCTCTTCATATGCAGAAATCTCTCCAGGCTTATTCCAGTTTGACAGAACACAAGGAAATTAACTACTATTTTTCACCATGATCTGGGGAATTTACCGTAACTGGTTAATTGGTTGTTTTTCAACCATTGGGCCAGTCGATAGCAAATTTAAAAAGGGAAGAAATAATTTAAAGTTAAATACACACACATATACGTATTGGGGGAGGGGGAAGGAGAAGGAGGAGGAAGAGAGAGAGAGAGAGACTGAGAATTGAATTGCTGAACCTAGAAGACAGATTAGACTTGCTCTTTTGGGCCCCAGAAGATGCTTCTAATGAGACAGATTCAGTATTTTTAAAAAATTAAGCTCCAAATGACTGGAGTTTTCTGGTAAAGGAATGGACTAGCTTGGGGGATGGTGACCTTCTCTGAAAGTCTTCAAGAGAATTTGTCCAGGATCATGTAGTGGGGAATCTATGCAGGAACATACTGCTGAATATTTAACAACAGGCTCTTGGGAAAAACATCTACAAACCACAATTTAAAGTTTAATCTGCATTATTAACATTTTCTCCATCTATTTCTTAAGGCTAGATAATCAAAAAAACAATAAATCAAGCCCTGATTTGTCCTGTTTGTCGATTTCCCAAGGTGCACATGCCCATCATGCTGAAAATTTAATAATCGGTTCTTGTGAGCCAGTTCCAGCTGGCTCCAGCACACCCCCAGTTAGCTTTAGGGAAGGAAGGGCTATACTAGATAATCTCTGTTGTTCCTTCTAACGCCCTAATTCTGTGGGCTAAAGAACTTTATTTATCAAAGGCCTGATTTCTTAGAATCTGGAAGCTTAAAAAGAGAAATTGAGAGACTTCCTTCTGCCCCCTACTACTCTTGGAATCATAGGAGCATAGATTTAGAGTTGGAAGGGACCTTAAAAGTTATTGAATATACCTCCCCCTTTCATTTTACAAAAGAAGAAACAGGCATAAAGAAATTAAGTAACTTGCTTCAGTTCCTACAGTATCTGAGAGGGGATTTGAACTGTCTTCTCAACTCCAGGTCCGATACCCTCTCTGTTATACCCTACTGCCCTTCCTCTTCCGAAATTCCAAGCCCTATAGTAGATGCTTATTAAATATTTGTTGATTGTTTTATCTCTTGATTGATCAAATAATAGCACTTCAAATACTTGAAGATCTATCATGCCTCCACCACCTTGAGTCTTCTCTCCTCCATACTAAACATACCCAGTTTCTTCATCAGACGTTTGTATGACCTGGTACCCATTCTGCTCACCTTCTTGTTTGCTTCTTGTTTGACTACATTTAGAATATTATGTTGTAGGTTTCTTATCTGATCTTATCAAGTTTGAGAGTTGAACTATGTAATGATAATTCACATCTCCATAGCATTTTGCATGTAACAGGAATGCAAATATGATTCTCCCCATTTTAGAGATGAGGAAACTGAGGGACAGAAATGTTGAGTTAGTTGTCTGTGGTCCTATGGCTAATAAATGTCACACCCAGGATTCAAACACAGGTCTCCAAGATATTTTCTACCATACCACCCTGCTTCTTCAACATCTCTTCTAGCTCTCAGGTTAATTCAGTGAGCCAGAGAAAACTCACCAACACCTTCCTTCTCTAAAAACTCTAGTTAATCAAATTTTGGTCCAGGATCTTGTGAAAACTTGCCTCATTGAGACTTTGGAATTGTGCATTCACTATTTTAAAAAAAATGCATCCATATTAAGACAGTTTCAAACAGGTTAAACTGGCTTAGCTGGTAAGGAACCTCTGATGTACTGATCAAGTTTCTAATTTTATTTTATCTAAAGCAAACATAACCACGTCCCTGTTTAACTTTTAAGTTTGCGTTGCAGAAGATCTTCACTATTGTTTTTGGAAGTATTAAGTATAACAATGAAAGCAATAATTATTAGAGACATTGTGATGTGGTGCCAGGAGCACTCAACTGTAAATTCAGATTGTTGTTATTGGGTCATGTCTGACTTTTTGTGACCTTATGGACCATACTGTTCATAGGGTTTTCTTGGCAAAGATACTAGAATGGATTGCCAATTCCTCCTCCAGTAGATTAAGGTAAACAGTTAAGTAACTTGCCCAGGGTCTCACAGTTACTAAGTATCTGAGGCTGGTTTTGAACTCAGGGCTTCCTGACTCCAGGCCCAGTGATCTATCCACTGAGCCACTGGGTTCTAATCTTGCTTTTGTTGCTCATTTGCTGTGTGAGATTGGGTAAGTCATTTCCTCTGCTGGACCTAAGTTTCATCATCTGCAAACCTAGAAAGGGTTTTATTACATGTTCTCTAATGTCTTTCCAAGTCTGATATTCTGAGATTTTGTTTAACATTGAGTCCCTATAAAGGCTGTGCAAAACATGGCATTAAAATCATATTCTTCTTTTAAAAAATAAAAAGGTTTATTAGAAACTAGAGGTAGTGGGGTATAATGGTTAGGGAGCTAGAAGCTAAGAAGATATTGGTTCAGATCCCATCTCTGACACACACTGGCCTTGTGATCCTGGGAAAGTCACCAAACCACTCAGTGTTCTTAACAACTCTCAAAGACTATGAACTGCAGAAAAGGGATGGACCTGAATCGGTAGAAGGAGTTTACTCATCTCAGATTTCCTCATGCCTGTGAAATCACAGATCCAGTCCCTATCCCTATCAGAAACTCAACATTAAACAAGAGTACCAACAACTAAGCTTGCCTAGTAGTTATTAACATTTAAATTCGTTAATATCAATGTCTAAAACATCATAACATTTTAGAAATCCTCTCCAAGACCCCATCAGGATTGGGGGTATATTAATTCTCACTTTTCATTTTTTCAGTTTTTCATTTTGCACTATTTCATAAAAGTCTTTCCAGATTTCTTTGTATTCCTTACACTTGTCAGTTTTAATTATATGATAGCATTATGTTAATATTAACATGCAACAATTTATTTACCTGTTCCTCTGTCATTGGACAGTTAGGTTAGTTCTAATTTTTTGCAGTACATATAGTCTATAACTGTGAAAATATGATAATCTTTTAGCTCTTTTGTTTTGGGTTTTCTTTTTGTTATAGTTTTTTTGTCTTTGTCTTAATAACACTTTCCAAGTATATACCCAACAGTAGAAATATTGGATCAATAGAAATAGATGTTTGACATTGGGCTTTCTATCTGTAGCCAAAAGCCCACTCACTTGGACACTGTCTTTAGTATTTGTCATGATTTCAGCATCAATCTGGAATGTGGCTGCATGCTTAGTTCCCCTCACCAGAGAACAAAGCAGTGGGGATAGGTGGGTGGGATGCAGCTTGATTACCAGAACAGCCAAGCCCTTAACTAGAACATTCCAGACACAAGGCCCTTGGTTGCTTGTCAATAGGTCAGGTTCACATCCTGCCTTGTCTTTAACATCCTCTTTCATATTGTGTAGATAGATTGTTTGGGGGCCAAACAACACAGTACAGTTTGGAAAGACCCAGCCACAACACTTAGCCAAATGCAGGGAGAGCAGACCAGCAAAGCCACAGTTCTCATGTTTGTGATCCACTGGTTTCACCAGAGATATCTGGGTAGCAGAATCCAGGAAGAGACAGCTCAGAATTATCCTTACAAAAGAAAAGAGTGGTCACTAGATAGACCAAAACAGGAATGGTAAATAACAACAACAACAACAGCAACATCAACAACAACAAGTTGTACTGATACTTTTTCTTTCACGTTTCAGGCATTCCTGGTTATACCCCCGGATATATCCTCATGATATACCCTGAATTGAACCCTCTCAGGTAGCACTGGAAAACAGTAAAGTGTAAAAAACTGATAGCAACATCTCATTTGGCAAGATATGAAACATTCTGCACCCATAGACCCCTCAACTCTCTGGAAAGGGGAGAGATGATTAGTTCGTTGTCTGTTATTCCAAAGAGTGGTTATTAGTTACTCAGAATTCAAGCTGTTTTAATTCTGCCAATTTTGTTAAGCACATATTATGTGCAATTAGACTAACATTAATTCTGCAAATATTTTTGAGGACCTGTCATGTGCAATTAGACTAATTATTCTAATAATATACATAAATTGTAAGCTCCTTGAAGGCAGAGACTTTCTTTTCCTAATTAGTATCAGCAATTAGCACAATGCCAGACACAGGGTAGGTACTTAATAAGTTTATTGATTGACTAATTGACTGATTGCAATAGATTATTGTATATGCTATGGAATATACAAAATAAATGTGACATAAACCTTGCCTTCAAGGAGCTTCATAATAATCGTTCACTTTTATGCAGTGTTTTAATGTTTACAAAATACTTTCCTCACAGCAATCCTGTAATAAAAAGCAAATGTTCTAAGAATCCTGGAAGAACCTGTGAAAATTGAGGCTGTTTACCATAAGCTTTTTCTTCTCCCCTCCTCTTTATCTCAAAAACCCTTGACATCATCTCTCACTTTCTCGCTTCCTTCCAGTCTCTGATAATGAGGTGGCCCTTCTCCTTGCTAGGCCAACCTATACTCTCAATCCTACCTCTCCTTCTTCCCCAGCAGATTGCAACCTCAATCATCCACTCTCTCTAATCTTCAATTTCACCATGTCTACTATTTTCTTCCCTGCTGTCTTCAAGAATGCCCAAGTCTCTCCCATTCTTAAAAAAAAGTTCGCTAGATCCTACCATACACTCAAGCTACCATCCTATATCTCTCCTGTCTTTCTCAGCCAAACTCCCAGAAAAAGTTGTTTCAACTTCATTATCTCAACTTTCTTCCCCTCACTCACTTTTCAGTCTTTTGAAATTTGGCTTCCAACCTCATCACTCAGATGAAACCATTCTTTCCAACAATACCAATATTCTACTTAATTGCCAAGTCTAATGGTATTTTCTCAGACTCATCATCCATGATGATTTACAAATCTACCTATCTAGTCCTAATTTCCAGCCTCCCATCTCTGACTGCCTATTGGACATCTCAAATTAGATGTTTCATAGATATCTTCATTTCAACATCTCCAAAACCAAACTCATTACCTCCCTCCCACCCAAACCCTCTTCTCTTCTTATCTTCCCTATTACTGTCATGTACCTCCATCTTCCTAGTCATGTAGGCTCCCAACCTAGGTATATGTCATCCTCAACTCCTCACTCTTTCTCCATATCTAATCTGTTGTCAAGGCTTGTTGATTTTACTTTTGTAAATTCTCTCCTGTATACCCCACTCTGACACTGCCACCACCCCTATCACCTCACATCTGGACTGTTGCAACAGCGTGCTGGATTGTCTCTCTGCCACAAATTTCTTTCTACTCTACTTCATCTTCCACTCATCTGCCAAAGTGATTTTCTTAAAGTGTAGGTCTGACTTTGTCATATCCCCTACTCAATAAACTCCAATGACTTCATGTCACCTCTAGGTTCAAATGTAAAATCTTCTTTCTGGCATTGAAAGTCCTTCATAACCAGGCTTTGGCCTCTCTAGTCTTACACACCTCTCCCCTCCTCCACTTACTCTTTGATCCAGTGACATTAAATGCCTCCTTGCCATTCCTCTAACAAGACATTCCATCTCTTGATTACAGGCATTTTCATTCATTCCCTCATGCCTGGAACACTTTCCCTTTTCTCTGCTTCCTGGCTTTCCTGGCTTCCTTAAAATCACAGCTAAAATCCCAAATTCAATAAGAAGATTTTTCCACTCCCTACCCCCATTTAATTCTAGGGCCTTCCCTCTGTTGATTATTTCCAATTTTTCTTATGTGTAGAATTTTGCATATTGTCTCCCCCGTTAAAGTGTGAGTTCCTTGAAAGCAGAAAGTCTGTCTTTTGCCTTTTCTTTTGTACCCCTACCTCTTAGTACAGTGCTTAGAACATTGCAGGTCCTTAATAAATGTTTATTGACTGACATCTTGTATATAGCTTGCTTTATATATATTTGTTTGCATGTTGTCTCTCCTATTAGATTGTAAGCTTCTTGAAGGCAGGGGATATCTTTGACCTATTATCCTTTGACCTATTTTTGTATCCCTAGAATGTTTTTGGAACATAGTAGGTGCTTAATGAATGTTTATCGATTGACTGACTGACTGACCTCTCTACTCCATTTGACATTGTTGCTCACTCTCTCCTGTTGGATGTTTCTTCTCTCTGAATTTTCATGACACTACCCTCTCTTGATTCTCTTCCTACCTGATTGACCACTCCTCTGTCCCCTCTGATGGTCCATTATCCATATCATTCACCCTAAATATAGGTATTCCTCAAGGCCCTATCAAAGACTTTCTTCTCTTTTCCCTCATTACTCTGTCAGATCTATATACCTAGCCCCAGGCTCTCCCCTGAGTTCCAGACCTGCATCACCAGCTATCTATTGGATGTTACAAACTGAGCCATCTCAAACTTAGAATATCTCAAACTGAACTTAATATCTTTCACTCCAAACTCTCCCATTTTCCAGACTTCCCTATTGCTGTTGAAGGCACCACCATTCCTTCAGTTTTCCAGGTTCCTAATTTGGCATTCTCCTTGACTTCTCACTTTCTTCCCTCCTTGTCTAATCATCTGCGAGACCTTGTCATTTCTCCTTCTGTAGCATCTTCTCTCTATTAACAAAGCACCGCCATCATCATGTCTTGCCAAAACTATTGCAAAGGCCTGCTAATTGATCTCCCTGCTTCAAGTTTCTTCTTTCTCTATTCAAGCCTCCATGCTGCTGAGTGATTTTTTCCTTAAATGTAGATCTGACTATATCACGCCTCCTCTCAATACACCTCAGTAGCTCCCTATAGCCCCTTGAATCAAAATAAACTCCTTTTAGGCCTGTAAAGCCCTTCACAGATTGGTCCTAACATATTTTGCCAATCTTGTTATACATTCCTCTCCTTTCCATACTCTTTTGGTCCTGCCAAAGTGACCTTCTTTCTGTTCTTCTTACACATTACTCAACCTCCTGTCTCTGTGCCTTTCCCTTGGCCTTCCCTCCTGCCTGGAATGCATTCCCTCCTCTCCTCCACCTCTCTCCCTTTCTTCAAGACTCAGTTCAAGCACCACCCTCTATATGAAACATTCCCTAATCCCTAAACTTCTAGTGCAGGGGGTGGGGAGCCTGCGGCTTTGAGGCTACATGTGACCCTCTAGGTCCTCAAGTGCACCCTTTGACAGAATTCAAACTTCACAAGTTTGAGGACTGAGGGGGCCACATGTGGCCCCTATTCTAGTGCTTCATCTCCCAACTAACTTGAATTTATTCTGTATATATGCACACATGTACATGCATACATACATATATTGGGCATATATAGATATGTGTATACATGTGTATATATTTATTGTGTAGCTAGATACATAGATGGATGGATGGATAGATAGAGATGTCTGCCCCAATAGAATGTAAACTCAATAGTAATCACACTCATCAAGAGTAAAGATTGTTTCACTCTTTGTATTTGTACTCCCAGGGCCTAGAATTGTACCTGGCAGTTAGTGAATATTTGTTCATCAATTGATTGATTGATAGATGGTGTGACTATTTCCTCCAAAATGATAAATCATATGGAATTGCTTGAGAAACAAAGAGATGAAGTGATTTGTCCAGGAGATCATACAGCTGGTAAGTGTTAAGCGCAGTATTTGAACCCAAGTTGTCCAGACTCCAGGCACAGTACTGTGTCCAGGATGACACATTGCTTCTGAAGCAAATATTATCATCTCCATTGCAGAGAATGGAAGATCAGACTGGTGAAGTTTCTTGCTCATGATCACATGATTGGTAAATAATAGTCTGAACTGAAACACAGATATTATGACTGTAAGACCAGCATCTTTTCATTATACTGTAGAAAGCCCTATAAATAAATAAATTTATGAACATACTTGGTCTCTATGTTTTGTGTAAGTGAAAAAAGATATGTAAACTAAGCATGCATATCCACAATAAAAAAAAAAAGCCAGTCAAGTTCCCCAGTAAATCTATTAATAAATGTTTGACACCTATTTTGTCTGAATCCAACATTGTCCTTGCATTGTAGTAGGGAAAGTTGGGATATGATGGTAAAACAACTGGTTCTTTGAAAAAAACGTACAACACATTTTTAAGCTTAATCTGCATTATTAACATTTTCCCCATTGTGTATTAAGGTTAAAAATCAACAAAGTAATAAATCAAGTCCTGATTTGCAGTATTTGCTGATTTTAAGCTGGCTCCAGCACACCCCAGGAGGAGAGAAGAGAAAGACCTTTTCTGTGTTCTCAAGGAGTTTACAATCTAGTTGAATAGAAACCAGAGTGATCAGAAAAGATTTCCTGGAGAAGAAGAAGAAACTTGGGCCAGGCTTTAAAGAATGAAGAGGATTTAGTTGAATAGTTTATTTGGAGAAAGATGGGTTGACACTCCAGAGAGAAGCACATGAGTGAAGCAGCTGAGCAAGAATGGGCTTGTAATATTTGTGAGACTCAGAGTAAATGACCAGTACATTAAACATCAGGCAAATAAGGTCATTTAGGGAAGATCAGATGGGAGTGGATCTTAAAAGCCAAGCTGAAAAATACAGATTCAATGAAGTAAAAATAGGTGTCTTTGCCATTAACAAGGCTGAAAGAGATTCAGAGTGGAGAGAGCCCTGAACTTGGAGTCAGAGGAACTGAGTTCAAATACTTGGTCACTCACGACCAATCTGACCTTGGCAAGTCATCTTCCTTCTCTAGGATGGTAAAAGGAAGGGTAGAATTCATCAGTGCAGTGAATTACATGGCCTCTTAGGGTCCTTTCTAGTGCTAAATTGATGACTCTATGATCCTATTATCTTCCACTTCAAATTTTGTAAGAATGCTTTGTCTGGATCTATCCATTGCCCTGATCACATTCTACTTCATATCATTCATACTTGTGTCCTTACTGTATCTCCCCTAATTATATATGACATAAGTTCCTTAAAGCTAGGATTTATTGTTTTCATCTCTGTATGGTCCACTACCTAACACTGTACATAGCAGATGCTTTAATAAATATTAGATGAATTAAACTGAATTTAGTATATGTTTTACTATCTCTTTTCCCTTTAGGTGCTGTACCTTACACCTCATAGGTATAATTTAATCAATCTTTTTTTTTTTTAGAACAGGAAAAAAAACAGACACAATACCCTATATTCCATATAACATTAATCCCTAGTAAGCCTGACCTGACAGGTCATAAACATCATTTTGTCATTTAATCATTTAGAGGGAGCATGTAGTAGTGGGTAGACACATACCGGCTTTGGTATCCTGTGGATTTTGTTTAATCTTAGTGCCCCAGGCAGCTAGGATAGAAATAGCAAAGCAGGTGCTGATCTGCCTTGGGAGGGGTACTTTCCACACCTGCATGCTGATGAGGTCACTATCCTCACTAAAAACAAGTAAATAAATAAAGATAGATAAAATAGATCATTTACCTCTCCTTTCTCTGTTGTTATTTCATTCTTTCATTAGTGGATATACTGACTACCTAATTACACTGTAAATTACTAGAGCCTAGTGCTATTTGGGAAGACAAAAAATGAATGCAATCTTAGGTTGTCATGTTAAGCTGAGTCATGCTCTAGTCTACCTATGATAAACTCTATCTGGAGTATTTTGTTTGGTTTGGGGCACTACATTTTATGAAGGACACATT